>NC_042959.1:59435970-59723201 GCF_901001165.1 Salmo trutta
TATATTCAAACTTGGACTGACTAGACTACCTAGGCTTTTTCAATCCAAAATGATTAACTGGAATGAATCAATAAACACAATAGCTAACAGACTGAGTAAATCTTTAATTAGGCCTAGAGTTGCATAGGGCGGGACAATATGACGCAACAAACCCGCATACAGAAAGCTTTGTCCAATCATGTTGCTTTCTCTGTCTGTGTAAACAACCCTAGTCTTAATATAATTAATATGTAAACTACAAGGTTGCTGCAGTTTGGCAGTGTTTTCATCTTCCCCAAGGACATTAGTTTGTTTAAACCATGTGACTTGATTAGAAAACTTCTGGTCCCATCATAGCCCATTTTAAACCTTTTTACAACAGATTAATCACGGCATACCGTATAAGGTCCTGAGTTATACCTGGTTAGGTTACCAGAACAGGAAAGACTACAGCCCCAGAATAATTTTTCACCACACCACTCTAGTACGTGTGGTGCCCTCTCTGATGCACAGGGTGGAAAGTGTGTGTGCGTGAGTGCGCAACATGTTGACAAAACAAAAATGAATTTGGTCTCACAAAAACGTTTCTCAATTAATTTTCTCAGTAAAACAAACTAGTTAAGAACAGCGGATTTCCTCTGTAGCCTAATCAAAATCGTTTTCCCGTTTCTCATCGGTCATGGGGGATGTAAAATATGGCACATTGCATGGAGTCTGTAACGCTGTGTTTAAAAAGCGCAAATCAATCTGAGGTGCGCCCGCGCAGAAAAAAACTGCTGCTGCGTGCGCGAACGCGCTTAAATTGTATAGGCGGTCAGTATTCCTCGAGCACGACACGAGTTAAAAACCCAGCGGTTTGTCTTCCGCGCATCTTCTATTGGCACAGTAGGTGATATTCGGGTGCGCATTGGACACAGAGCGAATTTTACTTCGCTCTGCCCGCTATCCATCATAAACCCTTATTTTTAAGAATAGTGAATTGACTGCAAGAAACTTCCTGGGGCCAGGGATTTCATAATAGCCTACACCGACTGTGGATTTTGTCACATTGGCATACAATGACAAGTTCCACCCGCACAAAGACAGGTAGGGAATACTGCGCTCTCTGTGCAGTGCGTGGAGTTATAGTTGGAGTTCAAAGAGGTTGCTATATTGCCTATTGCAGAATACAGTGCCTACCCTTGTATTGCCATTTTATCATGTTAATTGAATGTTATACCAGAATCTGAGTGGCATAGTTAGAAACGAGTAATTCGTTTGTTTTCTCTGTGTGATACATAGGTGCGTAATTTTGTTATTGTTGTAATATTTGGAACCTCTCAGTGAGACATGTTTGCATGTCTGAAGTGTACATTACTGTCCACATGCATATATATGCATATATATATATATATATATATATATATATATATATATATATATATATATATATATATATATATATATATATATATACATATATATATATACATATATATATATACATATATATATATACATATACATATATATATATACATATATATATATACATATATATATATATATATACATATATATGTATATATATATATATATATGTATATATATATGTATATATATATACATATATATATACATATATATATATATATATATATATATATATATATATACATATATATATATATATATATATATATATATATATATATATATATTATGCACTGTTGCATGCAAGATCTGTCTCACCCTTTAAGAGATAGAAAGGATTACATAGGACCATGAATGGTGGCCAATGCTTGAGCTTGATGGACACAAACTAGGCAACTTTTTTCACCAGTGATTCAGACCAGCCTGTGAACAGAACAACATGCTCTCTGCCCCTCTATGATTTACAGCTAGAACTGCATTGTTGCACAGCAAACCCACCATTTATCTTTACTGCAATATTTGCTAGTCCTTCGTAGGAATACTTTTTTTTGTACCCAGGCTTTGTTTATAGGTACTTAAATGTTATTAAATGTCTCCTTTTGTTAAAGGGGCAATCTGGGATTGTTACATACATTTTAGGACTTTTGAGTTAATGGCATGTAGCCATTGCTTCATAAAGAATATAACTTGCAAATGCCTCATGAGTTTAGGTCAACTGTTTTCCCCCACCAGAACCTAAAATAGAATCTTGTTTGTAAAGAATGTTATTCTAAACGAACCCTATATGGTTTCATAACTATCCTGTTGATATCATTAATGCTCAGTACTTGCATCCATGACTCTGTTTATGTTTACATTTCTCCAGCCCCAACCCTCAGCTGTTTACCAGTTGTTTTTCCAATCCCAGATTGTCCCTTTAAACATTTCCACTTGGCTTCCTCCTGACTCCCTGTGATCTGATAGCTATATAAACATTTGTTTGGAATAACAACCTTATTTACTGGGCTTTTTGGGTGTTTATTTCAGATTTTTGTCTAATTAAGCACAGCGTTTCAACTCTAGATGAGTAGGACTTCGGCCTCGTGCCTTCTCACACGGGTGTATGGTTGTTCCCTGTTGTGTGTTAATGCTTACATACATAGATCCAGACTGTTTGAATGAGTAGGCCTTTGTCTTGTCTTCTCAGATCCTTTGGATTCCACTGATCCCCAGGTTCTGGACTATATGCTGGTTCCTCACCGGAACTTCAACCTGATCAATGGGGTCCACTCTCCCGACGAGGTCGACCAGATCCAGAACTGGGAGATCCGAGACTCAGACATATTCGCCGTCACTTATCCCAAGTCAGGTGAGTCCTGGAGGCAGCATGGATGTACTTACCTAGAATAGCCAGTTGTTTACCGCTTTTAAAACATGCCTGCATACCTCTTTTTATCTCTTCCTATAAGGTCCTCTTACACAGTTTATCAGCTCAACTGAGTCAACTGAGTAGATCTCGTTCAGTGAGTTTACTTTGCTTATCTGTTAATGGGCTCTGTTCTCGACCTGTATCAGTCCAGTAGCCCAGATAAGTGAAAGAAATGTCCTAGTTGTTTTAAGCCAACAAAACTGGTATTTTTGCTAATCTTCCTGCGCAGAAACTTGCCCGCATCCTTACGTTCGGTGGAATGCTGCATGCCCTGTTATTCTCCCCTTGGCTGAAAACAATGGTTTAAACCAGGCTAGATTAAAGTGTAACAGACCCATGTCCCATAAGCACCGTATCAGAGTAGGAGTAGCACAGTGACGGTAGGCAGGACAATGTCCACATTCAAATACACTATATATACAAAGTATGTGGTCACCCCTTCAAATTAGTGGATTTGGCTATTTCAGCCACACCCGTTGCTGACAGCTGTATAAAACCGAGCACACAGCCATGCAACCGTCATAGACAAACATTGGCAGTAGAATGGCCTTACTGAGGAGCTCAGTGACTTCAACGCGGTACCATCATAGGATGCCACCTTTCCAACAAGTCAGTTCATCAAATTTCTGCCATGCTAGAGCTGCCCTGGTCAACTGTAATTGCTGTTATTGTGAAGTGGAAACGTCTAGGAGCAACAACGGCCCAGCTGCGAAGTAGTATGCTACATAAGCTCACAGAATGGGACCTCTGAGTGCTGAAGCACGTAGCGCGTAAAAATCGTCTGTCCTCGGTTGCAACACTCACTACCGAGTCCCAAACTGCCTCTGGAAGCAACATCAGCACAAAAACTGTTCGTCGGGAGCAACATGAAATGGGTTTCCATGGCCGAGTAGTTGCACACAAGTCTAAGGCTGGAGTGGTGTAAAGCTCGCCGTCATTGGACTCTGGATTAGTGGAAACACGTTCTCTGGAGTTATGAATCATACTTCACCATCTGGCAGTCTGACGGACGAATCTGGGTTTGGCGGATGCCAGGAGACTGCTACCTGCCCCAATGCATAGTGCCAACTGAAGTTTGGCGGAGGAAGAATAATGGTATTGGGCTGTTTTTCATGGTTCGGGCCAGGCTCCTTAGTTCCAGTGGAAGGAAATCTTAACCCTACAGCGTACATTAACATTGTTGACGATCCTATGCTTCCAACTTTGTGGCAACAGTTTGGGGAAAGCCCTTTCCTGTTTCAGCATGACAATGCCCTGTGCACAAAGCAAGGTTCATATAGAAATGGTTTGACGAGATCGGTGTGGAAGAACTTGACTGGCCTTCACAGAACCCTGAGGTGAAAGGGCCAAGCTATCCAGTATTGTACATTGTATGGTAGGACTGACATGCCACATTGTCCCTGAATGGACAATTGAAGTTTAAATTGAATTGAAATGACCTCTGGGTGACCTGTAGTGTCCACCCTGCTGTGATTGACAGGGACGATCTGGATGCAGCAGATTCTGACTCTCATAGAAGCCAAAGGTGACGTCACTCCAAACACAGAGCATCTCAACGCGCAGCTCGTCCCATGGATCGAGCTGATTGGTAGTGAGAAGGAGTTTAACGCTGCCCCTTCCCCCAGGCTACGGGTCACCCACCTGCAGTACAAGTTCATGCCTCTCGCCATCAGACAAAAGAGGGGAAAGGTCAGTGGAATGCATGGATCACTTGGGTATTATTCTGTGGTATTAGCACTTAGCATAATTAGCGTTTTTCTGGATATTTTTGTTGTTATTCTGTCTCTCACTGTCCAAATAAACCTACCATTAAAATTATAGACTGATCATTTCTTTGTCACTGGGCAAACGTACAAAATCAGCAGGGGATCAAATACTTTTTTCCCCCACTGTATGTATGAGCCTTTATAATGCCTTATAAGACTTTTAATATTATATATATCTCTGTGTATCAAAATACTTCAAATGGTCGGTATACATGCTTATTATAAGTCTTAGAATGCATAATACCTGCAGGCTTTAAGTGTTACCCAAAGTCTATTATCACTATTTGTCATTATCTTCAGGATTACTTTCATTAAAGTATTACTACTGATATTGATGGATCGTTTTTTATAGTCAATCTATTGATATGCAGTATGACCTTGCTTTCCTAAGGTGATCTATGTGGCCAGAAACCCTAAGGATGTTCTCGTGTCCTATTACCACTTCCACAAATATGCAGCCATGCTGGAGACGCCAAAGGACTTCAATGATTTCTTTGAGAAATTCATGGAAGGGAAAGGTAAGTAGAATGTGAGCTGTTGGTCCTGTTAAGGACGATGAATTTCGTACATGATGTGCAAAGCCAAGTATTGTTTTCTATGGGGAGTTGGCGCTAGCCAACAATGCTTTACGCTTACAGTCAAGTCAGTTAATTGTGATTATTTTGAAATGAATGATGTCGAAAGCCTTCTAAACACTTTCATCTGTAGTATCCTTAGGTTCAACTGTGCAAAGTATCCATTTGAGTCTTTGCTGTGTGTGTTGCAGTTTTTGGGAACTGTTGGTTTGAGCACATCAAGACGTGGTACGCTAATAGAGACAACATGAACTTCCTGTACATCACATATGAAGAGATGATCAAGGTACCAACAGTTGCAAAACCTACCTGTCCATCTACTTGTCCGTCCTGTCCTGTACTCTGAGTTTGCTTGTGAGTTTACATGAGTCTCAAAGCATGAACAGTGTGTGTGTTGCAGGACCTGCGCTCCATGGTGGAGAGGATGTGCAAGTTTCTAGGGAAGGATTTGACAGAGGAGCAGATGGCCAGTGTGGTGGAACACAGCACCTTTAGAACCATGAAACAGAACCCGCAGGCTAACTACAAGACGGTGCCCGACTCCCTGCTTGACCACAACAAGGGCACGTTTATGAGAAAAGGTATGCACGTCACACCTTCTAAATAATAATATAATGTGATAACAGAATGGTCACCTGTCTCCTTATCAATACACTTTGGTATGAGGATTGCACAAGCTGCATATTATTGCATCCTTAATCAAGCCAAGGGCAACCACAAAGGGCTTGCAGTACTGTACTTGTAACACCAGGCCCCCACACATTTACACTGAACCAATGTTCCGATAGATATACAACCATCTGGATTATAATTTGTGCAAACCTAAAGAACAAATAAATGTATCATTTTTTATCTTATAGGGCAATTCCGCCACTTTTCAACCTCATATTCATGATCTCTAGAATCATACCAGTGTCTACATATGTTAAAAAGCTAAGGTCCTATTCTTTTTTAAATCTGTGACATCACAGGGTAGGATTAAAAGTAAGAAACTGTGATTTACAAGTTTCTAGCCAGAGGGAGGGTATTTTCTTGCTCCCCACGTCACCGCGAATCTCGTAGTATTTGATGTTATCGGGTAGAACTTTAACCTTAAGATGTTTATATATGTGCCATTTTCACATATGTACACTGGTATTGTGCTGGAGATGAAAAGTAGTGGAATTGCCCTTTAATACTCTTATACATTATTGACTGATTTCCATCCACACAGGGACCATTGGGGACTGGAAGAACCATTTCACTGTTGCACAGAGCGAGAGATTTGACAGTGTCTTCCAGGAGAAGATGAGGGACCTGCCCCTCTCCTTTGCGTGGGACATCAATGACGTCAATAGTGCCACGTGATGACATCCTAGTCACGTCTTGCAGGGATTTTTTAAATCCTTGGGTGGATTTAAGCATTTTTTCGGGTCACCTAAGTCCAAACAGTGTAAAAAGAAAAACAATTTTTTTCAGGATGGAAAATGCTTTCACTGTAAACTTAAGACTAAATGCCTTTTTTTATACCACAGCATTGTTGAATACTTGTTTATGATGTACAGAACGTGGGCATTTATCCCTTACATAATAGAACCTTTGAAAACGAACAGTCACCTAAATAAAAGCTAGACAGTCAGGGACAATTGAAAAATCCCCAAACAATTAATTTAGCACTACAGATTTCATGTTTGAGCAAAATAACACAGAATTAGCCATCGCAAATGTATAGAATTGCAGAAAATTTGCTTTAAAACGGAAAATGTTTCTTGGCTCCATGGCAGAATATGTAGAATCGCAGGGAATTTGCTTTAAAAGGGCAAAGATGAGGGCCTCTAAATTGTTTTCTAAAATTCATGCCACTGCCATGCCCAGCACCTAAGCCCATTATTGATCCAGAAAAAATATTGCCTTAGTTACAAGTTACCCTAGATAACTTAATAAGCTAGTTACAGTGAGGGAAAAAAGTATTTGATCCCCTGCTGATTTTGTACGTTTGCCCACTGACAAAAAAATGATCAGTCTATAATTGTAATGGTAGGTTTATTTGAACAGTGAGAGACAGAATAACAACAAAAAAATCCAGAAAAACGCATGTCAAAAATGTTAGAAATTGATTTGCATTTTAATGAGGGAAATAACTATTTCCCCTCTGCAAAACATGACTTAGTACTTGGTGGCAAAACCCTTTTTGGCAATCAGAGGTCAGACGTTTCTTGTAGTTGGCCACCAGGTTTGCACACATCTCAGGAAGGATTTTGTCCCACTCCTCTTTGCAGATTTTCTCCAAGTCATTAAGGTTTCGAGGCTGACGTTTGGCAACTCAAACCTTCAGCTCCCTCCACTGATTTTTTTATGGGATTAAGGTCTGGAGACTGGCTAGGCCACTCCAGGACCTTAATGTGCTTCTTCTTGAGCCACTCCTTTGTTGCCTTGGCCGTGGGTTTTGGGTCATTGTCATGCTGGAATACCCATCCACGACCCATTTTCAATGGCCCCGTCCATCGTCCCTTTGATGCGGTGAAGTTGTCCTCTCCCCTTAGCAGAAAAAACACCCCCAAAGCATAATGTTTCCACCTCCATGTTTGATGGTGGGGATGGTGTTCTTGGGGTCATAGGCAGCATTCCTCCTCCTCCAAACACGGCGAGTTGAGTTGATGCCAAAGAGCTCAATTTTGGTCTCATCTGACCACAACACTTTCACCCAGTTGTCCTCTGAATCATTCAGATGTTCATTGGCAAACTTCAGACGGGCATGTATATGTGCTTTCTTGAGCAGGGGTACCTTGCGGGCGCTGCAGGATTTCAGTCCTTCACGGCGTAGTGTGTTACCAATTGTTTTCTTGGTGACTATGGTCCCAACTGCCTTGAGATCATTGACAAGATCCTCCCGTGTAGTTCTGGGCTGATTCCTTACCGTTCTAATGATCATTGCAACTCTACGAGGTGAGAGCTTGCATGGAGCCCCAGGCCGAGGGAGATTGACAGTTCTTTTGTGTTTCTTCCATTTGCGAATAATCGCACCAACTGTTGTCACCTTCTCACCAAGCTGCTTGGTGATGGTCTTGTAGCCCATTCCAGCCTTGTGTAGGTCTACAATCTTGTCCCTGACATCCTTGAAGAGCTCTTTGGTCTTGGCCATGGTGGAGAGTTTGGAATCTGATTGATTGCTTCTGTGGACAGGTGTCTTTTATACAGGTAACAAGCTGAGATTAGGATCACTCCCTTTAAGAGTGTGCTCCTAATCTCAGCTCGTTACCTGTAAAAAAGACACCTGGGAGCCAGAAATCTTTCTGATTTGAGAGGGGGTCAAATACTTATTTCCCTCATTAAAATGCAAATCAATTTATAACATTTTTGACATGCATTTTTCTGGATTTGTTTGTTGTTCTGTCTCTCACTGTTCAAATAAACCTACCATTAAAATTATAGACTAATTTCTTTGTCAGTGGGCAAACATACAAAATCAGCAGGGGATCAAATACTTTTTTTCCCTCACTGTATAAGCTATACTGAACAAAAATGTTTCATTAGTTGAAATAAAAGATCCCAGAAATGTTACATACACACAAAGCTTATTTCTCTCAAATGTTGTGCACAAATGTGTTTACATCCCTGTTGGTGAGCATTTTTCATTTGCCAAGATAATCTATCCACCTGTTTCAAGTTGAGGGAGTGTGCAATTGGCATGCTGACTGCAGGAATGTCCACCAGAGCTGTTGAATGTTAATTTCTCTACCATAAGCCACCTCCGTTTTAGAGAATTTAGCAGTACGTCCAACTGACCTCACAACCGCAGACCACGTGTTACCACGCCAGCCCAGGATCTCCACATCTGGCTTCTTCACCTGCGGGATCGTCTGAGACCAGCCACCCGATAAAACTGTGTTTACACAACCAAAGAATTTCTGCACAAACTGTCAGAAATCATCGGGGAAGCTCATCTGTGTGCTCGTTGTCCCAACCAGTTTCTTGACCTGACTGCAGTTTGTCGTCATAACCAACTTCTGTGGGCAAATGCTCATCTTCGATGGTCACTGGCATGCTGGAGAAGTGTGCTCTTCACAAATTAATCCCAGTTTCAACTGTACCGGGCAGACAGCATGTATGGCGTTGTGTGGTTTGCCGATGTCAACGTTGAGAACAGTGCCCCACGGTGGGGTTATGGTATGGGCAGGCATAAACTACGGACAACAAACACAAATACATTTTATCGATGGCAATTTGAATGCACAGAGATCCCATTACAAGATCCTGAGGTCTATTGTCGTGCCATTCATCCGCCGCCATCACCTCATGTTTCAACATAACACACAGCCCCATGTTGCAAGGATTTTCACATTCCCGGAAGTTGAAAATGTCCCAGTTCTTCCATGGCCTGCATACTCACCAGACATGTCACCCGTTGAGCATGTTTGGGATGCTCTGGATCAACATATGACAGCGTGTTCCAGTTCCTGCCAATATCCAGCAACTTCGCACAGCCATTGAATAGAAGTGGGACAACATTCCGACGGCCACAATCAACAGCCTGATCAACTATGCGAAGTTGCTCTGAGGCAAATGGTCATACCAGATACTGACTGGTTGTCTGATCCACGAATGCATGTTGCATTCAGTGTAGTAGCAATCAATCCAAAATGTAAATTAAGTTTTCTATTTTACAGAGGGAAAAATAGTTTTGCAAGTGTACAGTAACTTCTCATGCGCTGTACCCACAATGTTTGTCGGTTTTTAATGTGTATAAAAAATGTATTCATAAAGTTTAAAGAATTGAAATATATATATATTTTTAAAGCAATTGTCTTGACTCATTTTAGCTATATGGTGATTGAATAAGGAAACAGTGAATTCAACCAACAGTGTCTTTTGAAGGTTATGTTCCATAACAAAATGTGCTGCTGCCCTCTGTGAGTCAGTCAGGGTTTCTACAACTGCCTTGTGAATTCCAAGCCAGCAAGCACTTATTCCCTATTTTTCTAGATGAAGTGATGGCAATGTAAAGTCCTTAGTCCCCCACATCCAAGAAAAGTACTTAACACAAAATTCACAAATGCGAGTTATAGATCTTTCATTCTCATTGAAAGCAAGGCTAAGAAGCAGTAGATCTGTTCTATGTGCGCTATTTCTATGCTACCTGTTTAAGTATCTTTTACTTTCGGTTTTGTACACCAGCTGACAATACAAGATTTTTGTTCATGGAAAAGACATTTCACAGTGGTTTAGATGGTACAATGATTCTCTACACTATACTTGTTTTGTCACAAACTGAAATTTAGCAAACTAGAATTTTTGTGACCAGGAAATGGTGAAGAGATTTCTGCATAGTGGATCTTTAATGGCATCAGGGTATAAATCAATTCATTGACAAGGGTGTATAAATGCCTTGAGGTGATTGTGTTTACAGTCAAATGGAGTTATAGTTCATGTTTAGAACATAAATGTGGGTGTTATTGGTTGTCTTTCTTCTCTGGGCTTGGTCAGATACTGTGACTCCCCTTCCTGTGATGATCCCCTCCTGTTAGTATCGGTTGCGTTCAAAGTCGTAAATATTACAGTCGTGCTGCGCATCTCAGAAGAATTCTATATCACATCAATGTTGTTCCTGAGATGCAAAACATTTCTCCAGGCATTGGGGGATCTGAATCTGTGCGGCACAACGTGACTGCAATAAACATGATCTGGGACCGGACCTGGTTTCAAATACTATTTCAAATCATTTCAAATGCTTTCTTCTGGGCTTGATTGAGTTTGCCAGGCGCAATGGAACCAATAAAATAGTCACAACACTGCAATCCCCACTCATCTGGCACCCCAGGCAGGCTAGAGCAAATGCTCAAAGTATTTTAAAGATTCTAAATAGTATTTGAAAACACGTCTGCCTGGAACATGCCCATGGCATCTTTCTCTTCTTCCTAGTTCAGTCCTCATCACTGCCCAGTGCCAGAAGGTCAAAGTCAGGGTCGTCTTCATCCAGGTCGAGTTCCTCAAAGTCCTGGAAGAGGGACTCGTCCACTTCAACACTGTTTCCAGCTGAACGGGAGGGAAGAGCAAAGTTATTGTACAACCTTTTACAGATCACCTCGCTAAATCACCATACTTCTCTTACCTCAGGCAAACGCGCACAAACATACACATTACAGTTGTATCACTCCACTATACTTACAATCTTCCAGGAACTGTATATCTGATGTGTCAAGATTGTGATCGGTCTCAAATAGCTTTTTTCCTGGTAGAGAAAAAAAATGTGTTACGTGTTAATCATGTACAAATGCCAAGACGCTCACCAACCATTGAGAACCTTGTCTCAAATGGTGGGCTGGACCTCACTTTACATGCACTGACAGCTACATTGGTATGTGTTCATATAAAATCCTTCTGGGCAAACTTCCTCTACCTCTGTAGCATGCTCTCCTTCACCACTAGCAGTTACCAGACATGGTCATCAAGGTGGTTGCTACTTAAAGTCCCCCAGGGCCATTACCAAGTTAGGACTACCTTTTCCTACTGTGCACTAGAGGCATGTAATTAACTATGTTCAGGAGGAGTGTAAATGTTTCCTGTAGACTGGATCGTGTTGTGCTGATTGTATGTTTTACATTTTGTAATGTTGTATTGACTGCTGCCGCTTTCTTGGCCAGGTCTCCCTGGCAAAAGAGACTCAATGGACTTCTCCTGGTTAAATAAAACAAATGCAGAAACTTGAAGCACTTGGGTTCATGTTTTGACTGTACATGATGGCGGAGTTATAGCATCCAGATTAGGCTTGAATATTTTCCAGGTATTTTACAAATGTTCCATCCTGAGAATAAATCATTTCTCTCCCGGTAACCAGCTATTTCCCGCCAAAACCGGAAGTGCCATTCAAAAGCATATATATAGGCCTGTCTGGATTTGATTGAAAATTCAAGCCTGATGCTACCTGAGCCTGATGAGCCATACATTAAAATACATCGTAGGCTGCATGTGCTGCTCAGTAAAAGTTACAAGTATAGGATAGCGAATTTGAATGAAATATAATAGGGTCTGCTTGTATAATTAGTAGGCTGACGCATATATACCTTTCATAATATTTCCCCAAATGTTATTAGCCTACCTCTTGTTGATTCATTCCTTCCTCACTTTCAAGTTAAAAAAAAGTCTGCATTATCTTCATCATTCTAAAGACATCCTTGAATAATACAGGACTAGAATTAGATGTAGAAGGCTTTCACTTCACGAAGATTGAATGGTTATGGGTCTGAACAAATAACTGCTATAGCCTACAGGCAGCGCACATTGACTATTATTTCAAACTACCCGTGAGGTTTATTGGCTGCTGTATTCAACTTTCAGTAAACAAGAGCTTGCGTCTCTTCGAATAGTCTATTGGTATAATAAATGCTACGAAAAATCGTGTCCAGCAAGCTATTCTAGTCTAGCTTTTCCTGCATGGGAAAGGAGAGAGGCCAGCGGCACACTGATGTGTGCTTATTGCGCAAGAGACAGAGGCTATAAATTAGAAGATTATTATGCATAACCTATCATTAATTAGCTAAATATAAGGCTAATACTGCATTGAATTTATTACCTGAAAGAGGTAGGCTAGGACATCTAGAACAGGATTATCTATTTTGGATGCAATTTGAATAGAGTTGATGGAGAGAGAGACTGACAGAGTGCACTGATTTAAAGCAATGATATTTGAGATAGCTGCTGTTTAAAACAGCCTGTTAAAAAAAAAAAGCCAGATGGAGAAGGGTAAAATAGACATGCATTTGGTCTTTACATTACTGGAGCATAGACTATGCTGCAGCAAATGTAGGCCTACCTATCACTAGAAGAAAAGTTACCATAATAAAGTGATAGGTCTACATGCATTGTGAACTGTACTCCATACTGAGATGGGCTGTCTGTCCCCACCCTGAGCACTGATGATTTATCATACAGAGGCCATAGAGAAGCCAGATTTAGACATCGCATATAATTTAACAGTTCCATTTCAAGCCAAGCTGTTCATATAAATAATTGAATATAATTTACCAGTGTCTCGCAGTTATTTATCCTGGGAAAAGGGAGTGATTTTGGGGTGTAAATCCCAGTAACCAGGTTCCCACCATTCAACCCTAATCCAGATGGCTCTTGGCTGGGGATGAAGAGGGGTTTGGGGGGGGGTAGACACATACCTGTGAGTTTAATCTTTCCAGCCTGCTGCTGTTCCTCCTCTTTCTGCCGTTTCCTCCTCAACTCAGCCATCTCCAGCTCAAACTTGGCTTTCCATGACAGGAAGTTCTCGATGGTGACCACTGTTCCTTGGAAGAGCACCTTCTCAGCCTCCTCCGCCGCCTCCTCTTTTCGCCTCTTCTCTTCCTCTCTTCTGTTTTTTATCTCGTCGACTAATTCGTTCAGTTTGTCCTGAACTGCTGTAACTAGGGTGAATATCATCACCATTCCAAGGTTTTCCTCAGCCTAGAAAAATAAAAACACAGATGTAAGCGTTCTCATTGCCGAGTAAGGCTGAATAGACATGCTGAGAGACTGACAGACAAACAAACATACAGAGCTGCAGTAAGGCAAGGATGGTGGAACAGACTGAGTGAGTGAGTAGGGCTGTTTGGCAGTTATTTGCTTTACAATCACTGGCTGTCTCACGGTAATTGACCGTTAATTAACAAACACATTTAGCATCTCCCGTCTTCCACGCATAGCCTACAAGCCACTGATGCAGACCCTTGGAACATCTACATTTGAAAAAGTAAAATAAATCCATGTAATATAGCCTACACCATCACAATAAATCCATTTATTTTTTTAGACAGGTCTAAAGAAACATGATATGAAGAAAATGTAATCTATTTCAGAAGAACAGAATAGCATATTCTGCATTGTCCTTATGTTAGGACCTGATCTGGCTATGCCATATGGCTGTGGGCTACACTAGTTCATTTAGCATTTGCTTAGAATTCCATGGCATTATTTTATAGTATGAAGAATACAATTAAACAAAACTGAATAAAATAGAAAGGGTATTTTCTCCAAATGATTTGAGCAAGTGCGCACATGCGGCTATTCTGTGATGAGTGGTTAACAAAGAAACAGGTAATCCTATATGCTTAATTTAGAGTTATTTATGTAACTTTAATTGTGATACATATAGCCCAACATTTGTTCAGATTTTTTTTATACATGCTAAGGCTACATGATGCGACTAAAGATGATTTGAAAAAAGTCGCATGAAAGGCATGAGCTCTGCATTGTTTTTGTGTAGGCTGTAAACACTTAATCAGTCTCTTTCACAATTTGACAAGCACTTGATAATGCCTCGAATTTCCCGGCTGCATCCCCTTTGTGTGGCCATAATGCCCCTAAAAAAAAATCCATGTCTTCTGCAGCCTCCACAAGTCTGGTTCATCCATGGGAGCAATTTCCAAACGCCTGAAGGTACCACGTTCATCTGTACAAACAATAGTATGCAAGTACAAACACCATGGGACCACACAGCCGTCATACCGCTCAGGAAGGAGACGCATTCTGTCTCCTAGAGATGAACGTACTTTGGTGCGAAAAGTGCAAATCAATCCCAGGACAACAGCAAAGGACCTTGAAGATGCTGGAGGAAACAGGTACAAAAGTATCTATATCCACAGTAAAACAAATCTTATATCAACATAACCTCAGCAAGGAAGAAGCCACTGCTCCAAAACCCCCATAAAAAAAGCCTGACTACAGTTTGCAACTGCACATGGGGACAAAGATCAAACTTTTGAGAAATGTCCTCTGGTCTGATGAAACAAAAATAGAACTGTTTGGCTATAATGACCATCGTTATGTTTGGAGAAAAAAGGGGGATGCTTGTAAGCCAAAGAACACCATCCAAGCTGAAGCACAGAGGTGGCAGCATCATGTTGTGGGGTTGCTTTGCTGCAGGAGGGACTGATGCACTTCAAAATAGATGGCATCATGAGGGAAGAAAATTATATGGATATATTGAAGCAACATCTCAAGACATCAGTCAGGAAGTTAAAGCTTGGTCGCAAATGGGTCTTCCAAATGGACAATGACCCCAAGCATACTTCCAAAGTTGTGGCAAAATGGCTTAAGGACAACAAAGTCAAGGTATTGGAGTGGTCATCACAAAGCCCTGACCTCAATCCTATTGAAAAGTTGTGGGCAGAAGTGAAAAAGCATGTGCATGCAAGGAGACCTACAAACTTGACTCAGTTACACCAGCTCTGTCAGGAGGAATGGGCCAAAATTCACCCAACTTATTGTCGGAAGCTTGTGGAAGGCTACCCGAAACGTTTGACCCAAGTAAAACAATTCAAAGGCAATGCTACCAAATACTAATTGAGTGTATGTAAACTTCTGACCCACTGGGAATGTGATGAAAGAAATAAAAGCTGAAATAAATCACTACTATTATTCTGACATTTCACATTTTTAAAATAAAGTGGTGATCCTAACTGACCTAAAATATGAAATGTTTACTAGGATTGAATGTCAGGAATTGTGAAAAACTGAGTTTAAATGTATTTGGCTAAGGTGTATGTAAACTTCCGACTTCAACTGTACATACGGTCACTGTGGGGACGCCGTCGTCGATGCACTTATTGATGAAGCTCATGACTGAGGTGGTGTACTCCTCAATGCCATTGGATGAATCCCAGAACATATGCCAGTCTGTGCTAGCAAAACAGTCCTGTAGCGTAGCATGCGCGTCATCTGACCACTTCCGTATAGAGCGAGTCACTGGTACTTCCTGCATTAGTTTTTGCTTGTAAGCAGGAATCAGGAGGATAGAATTATGGTCAGATTTGCCAAATGGAGGGTGGGGGAGAGCTTTGCATGCATCTCTGTGTGTTGAGTTTTTTCCCCCTCTGGTTGCACATGTGACATGCTGGTAAATATTTGGTAAAACTGATTTAAGTTTGCCTGCATTAAAGTCCCCGGCCACTAGGAGCGCCGCTTCTGGGTGAGCACTTTCTTGTTTGCTTATGGCATTATAGAGTTGGTTGAGTGCGGTCTTAATGCCAGCATCGGTCTGTGGTGGCAAATTGACAGCTACGAATAATATAGATGACAACACTCTTGGTAGATAGTGTGGTCTACAGCTTATCATAAGGTGCAATACCTTGAGACTTCTTTAATATTAGACATCACGCTCCAGCTATAATTGACAAAAAGACACACCCCCACCCCTCGTCTTACCAGACGTAGCTTCTCTGTTCTGCCGGTGCATTGAAACTCCCTCCAGCGCTACATTATCCATGTCGTCGTTCAGCCACGAGTGAATCATAAGATATTACAGTTCTTAATGTCCCGTTTGTAGGACAATCGTAAGTCATACATTTTATTTTCCAATGATTGCATGTTAGCAAGTAGAATTGATGGCAGTGGGAGTTTACTCGCTCGCCTTCGGATTCTCAAAAGGCAGCCGGATCTGCGTTCTCTTTTCTTCACTCAAATGATGGGGATCTGGGCCTGTTCCCGGGAGAGCAGTGTATCTTTCTCATCGAACTCGTTAAAGGAAAAAGCTTCTTCCAATTCGTGGTGAGTAATCCCAGTTCTCATGTCCAGAAGTTATTTTCGGTCATAAGAGATGGTAGCAGCAACATTATGTACAAAATAAGTTGAAAAGTTACAAAAACACAAAAAACTAAATAGCGCCATTGGTTACGGAATGTAAAACGGCAGCCATCCTCTTCGGCGCCATCTTATCACATCATTCACAAGTGATAATATATAATTCACAAGTGATAGGCTAATATTGTCACCCATCACAATATTCTTGATTTAATTTAGTCTTTACATATACTAAATAATATGTGTGAAATTTGTTCTGAAATGGACCATTATGCACCTGTCTCAAAACAGGGGCAGCAGAAAAAAAACATGTCATTTTTGCACTTAAATAGCAAATGGAAGGATGCTATTCCCGTGGTTCGTTTTCATGCCAGCCAGGTAGGCTATACTCCTGTTTTAAAGAGAAGCAATGTGCTTAATATTAGGAAGATTGATAAATAAATATAGTAGGCCTAGCCTATAGAAAGCTGATGGGATCCTCCTCTATTTACTAGAGGCCATGACTCTGTTTTCTCACGCAATTGCATAGCCTATATAAACGTTGCGTAACATAAGCTCATCAGCTCTCATGAAGTGTTTGATTTGATTTCCGGTTACATTTGCATTGATGTCAGTGATTTGAGGAACAATAGAGTGCGGAGTACCAGGCAGTTAGCAAGTTTGATAGGCTACTAATGACCATGAGCAGCATCAGAGCTTGGAGAAGCCTAATTACAGTGACTAAACTGTCACATGGAATTTGACTGCCATCATGACTCAGTAATATGGTCACCGTAACAGCCCTATGAATGAGTGTGTGTATGTTACGCATGCGTGTAACATACCTGCTGCTGCAGTAAGGTGAGGATGCCCTCTGCGTCTGAATCCTCCAGGTTCTCCTGGGAGTATATCTCCCACAGCGGCACCTCATCGGGATACTTCTCCACATAGGTGAACTGTAGCGTCACTTCAATCGCTACAATAACACAGAGGCATTAGGTTAACAAATAAACAAACAATAAAATGTAGTAGAACCCTAGCCTGGTCCCAGATCCATAAGTGCTTTAATTAGACAACTCGACTGACGAGTCATGTCATATGGGACCAGGCTAGTATAGCCCAACAGATCTACACAAGACTCGGGCAAGAGAGTGATAGGTTAGGTTACTTCTTACTTTCATCGTTTTCCCCTGCGTCCGATGTCACAGTGATGGTGAAGCTGGTGGGCACCTCTGATAGCACTACAGGAGGGCCAAAACAAATATGAAAGTCAGTAGAGCAGTCACATCATTGTTATGTAAATGAATGAAAATCAAAAAGTTCTAACAGAAAGTGGATCCCGTTGCTCTAAAATAATTTCGCTATGGAAAAGTGGAAGATGTTGACTCTGATCAACTCACCTGCTGGAGAGCCTGACTAACTCTATGGCACTGTCAGTGCAGTTGAGTTTGTTTAGCTAGCTAAACAGGGCAGTGGCACTGACTAACTTTGAGTGTGTGGTGATCGAGGGCGTTTCATTATGTGATAGCTAAGACAATTTCTCCTAGATATTGAGGGTTGTTGGCTTGCTAACCAGCTAGCCAGCTAAATTGGCACCACACTGCTAACCTGAGTTAGCTAGCTAGCGTTTGCCAGCTTGGAAACCAACCGAGACAGACTCGCAGAAAACTAACCTGTAAACGAGTCCGGGTAAATTGACTCTATAGCTTCCAGCTCGTTTCGCTGCTCCTCAGCGTAATCTGTCATTTTCTTCTACTATGGTCCATCAATGAGCTAGCAAAGTTAACCAACCGGGCACAGACGTATGCGTGCTCAAAGAAGGGCCCACCAAAGACTTTTATATAACCAAGATAGAACATAGCTTGTCATTTCCAATGGGAACAAAATAGTCATAGTGGGCAGAACAAGCAAGGAGATGGGCAGAGCCAAGCACGCGCTAGCGCTATCCTATTGGCGCGTTCCAGTATATTTTTTCATATTTCCGTTAGGGAACGCCTACCATGTGAAGTGCACTTATGCAATAACTCAATTCGACTTTGCACTCCTTCTAAACAGCGTGATTTTGTAAAACGTTTGCAAAGGGCGGAGTCTACAAGACTTAGTCTGTTCTGTTCATAACAGATTCTAGTTTTGGGAACAGAAAACTGTATTGAGATCAAATGTTTAATTGATAAGAAGATTTGCAGAATGTCGGCCAAAATCCATCTTGTAACATCTTCTCCCACTGCGCGCCAGTGGGCTTCCTCTCACTACCATATTTGGTAGTGAGAGGATGCTTCACATTTATACATCCATTGAAATATCTGTCTGTGGGCCCGCTGTTGATCGACTACATCGGCAATTAAGTTCTCACTCTGAATCGCAGAAGGTTGGTTTGACAAAGTTTACTCATCGAATGGCTAATTATGCAATTATATCTGTTAGGTACGGATACATTTTCTGTTCAAACCTCTTAGGTTATTATCTACTCATTAGTATTATTAGTTCGGTATCATGTATGAAACGTTTATACTTTTCTTCAATAGATTATTTTAGTCTAGTAAATTCGTAAAAGGCCATGACATTGGCCTTTTGCTTTATACTGTAGTCATTGGCCTTTCCTCAATTGGTTTGCTCAAATCCTGCATCCTCTCTCCTCCGTCCTCTGCAGTGGTGTAGTGGGGGGCATATGCTGTATTACCATATACAAACTTATTTTTCAGTGGGCATTGGGTATACAAAGTAATGGAGGGATACGCCGTATCAATTAATAAAGCTGATCGAACAGATCAGAATGTTTAGCTTATAATGTTGATGAACTATTATTTATTCACATTTTAGGCGCAGCAATGTGCACACAGCAGTAAGGCCTACATGCAATTGTTCCTAAATGCAATTTACAGGAAAACATCTTTCTTAAATGCGCACATGAACAGAGATGAAAATATCCATTCGAAATGTAGGAGAGGGGAGATCTAAAGATGCAGGATCTATCATGGGATTGGTTTCTAATATGACTAGGATAATGCCTTTGGCCGCTAGACAATAAAAGAAAGTTGAAAGAAAACCAACAGAACAGCAGAACGCATATGAGGAAGTCTTTATGAAATTATTGCCTCCATGTTTCTATGGTGGGATTTTGGCTATAGGCTACTTTGAAGAAAGGTAAGACCTGCTTCATAATATGAAGTAAAATGTCCAGGTTTCAAACAATTAAGGAACAGGAAAAATATGGCGATGCTAACAATAGGCCTAACCGTCTTCTGGTAGATGGAAAGGCTTTCCCAAAAACCTTGTCATTTAAATGTTAACAAGCTAGCCAAACAGTGCTATGTGCCTGCACACTTTAATTCAAGGATAACTACACTCCGGAAAAAAAAGTGGTCTCATGATGTGGTTTAAGCATTGTTTTGGACTTAGAACATCCAATTTAGTTGTTTTTCTATTAAAACCTGTGAATTTCTGACTAAGTTGACAGCCTAATTTATCTATCTATCAATAGTTGGCCTACTATAAGCCTACTTGTACAATACATCTTGGGTTGGCCTGACTGTGAAAGACCAATACGGGATTTATAATTTTATGTCACTTTCTCATAGTATTTTTCACACGGCACCTTTCCTTCGCCGGGCGGGCCGTTTGGGAAATTTGGGCCAACATTTGAGTATACCACTTCTCCAGGCACCACTACACCACTGTTCCTCTGTCCCCTCCTTTTAAAAAAGGTCAAAGGTAATCGAGGAGAGGAGACAAGGAAAGGGAACGTGAATGGAAAAGTGCTTGTTTGAAATGAGACAGTCCTTCTCCACTGCATGTCATCAGGCAAATTACGTTTACAGATAAATGTGTAAAATTAATGTGTGAAGTGATAGAAATGTATTTAGCTAGCTGTGCAAGCGATTTTAAAGATAAAATAAGTAGCATATTGTTTTTAAATGTTTGCATGCTTTTGTCCTTCGAGAAAACAATAGCTGATTCAAAGGGGTTGTGGCAGATTTCAAAACTCTTCCGCGAAGGACTACAGATAGGATACACATGACTAACCTCGACGAAAGGTGGCTATCGAGAAGGGGAGGACACTTCCATTTGCTTACTAAAGAATTGGCCAGAGAGGATGGAGGAAAGAGGATGGACTTTTACCCAAATGAGAAAAGGCCATTGTGAACGCGTGTGTCTGTGTGTCTGTGTGTATGATGCACCATTGAGAGTAGCCCCAAGGTCCGCTGAGGGCGCTATTACTTGACGTCAGGATAATAATAGCACCCTCTAGCGGACCTTAGAAATGCATCGAGAGCATTATGACTGACTGCATCATCGCCTGCTACAGCAGCTGCAACGCCCTCGGACGTGGATCTACAGAGGGTGGTGAAAACTGCCCAGTCCATCACTGGGGGCGAGCTCCTAGCCCTACAGGAAATTTACACCAGGCGGTGTCTGAGGAAAGCCCGGAAGATTGCCAGAGAATTCAGCCACCCCAGACATGGACTGTTTACTCCTTTACTGCCTGGCATGCGGTACAGGAGCATCAGGGCTCAGAGACAGTTTCTACCTCATGGCCATAAGACTGTTGAACAGCTAACCCCTGGTGGCTGTCTACCTGCACTTTAAGACTATTTGCACAGAATCTCTGCATTCCCACTTCTCTCTCCCTCTCACACACATACACAACACACACACCTATTTATTATTTACCACTCTACCTTGCTCCTAACTAGTCACTATTCACTTACTACTTACTTGTATATAACAGTACACTGACATACAGTAGTATATTCACAGTATATTTTTATTACCTTATTTTTTTAACTCCTTTTTTTATTATTGACAGTATTTTGGACTGCGTTAGTTTTACCGCTCATTTGATTATTTCTGCAATGTTGAGGAAGCTCACAAGTAAGCATTTCATTTCATTTCACCGTTTACGCTGTATCCTGTGCATATGACGAATAAACTATGATTTATGTGTGTGTGTGTATGTGTGTAAAAAATAGTGTTTTGACATAATCAATTTTCACCTTTACATTTTATCTTCCTACACATTCACTGTAAACTTAATGAAATATACAAATACACATAGTATGTTCATCTCTATTATCATTCATTCAAAAGTAAATTATTTAAAAGTTGAGGGTCAGTTTCCAGGACCCAGATTAAACCCATTCCTTTAAAAAAAGGATGCTCAATGGAGCAATCAATTGAAACATTGCTTTTTAGTCCAAGACTAGGATTTCTACATCAATGAAACTGGTCCTTATTGTTCAAACTACATTTTTTTAAATTACAACATTCAGTGAAAATCAACATTCTGTACATACCCTTCAAATAAATTGAAAGCAAACATTTGGGACATAAAAACTTAGCATGGGTGCTGCTGACATAAAAAGTTACACTTTCACTATGCAGTGAAAAGGTGCCCACAGCCAAAACACATGACACTACCAACTGTATCAAACAATGTGGGCTTCTTTGACAGACAATAGATTCTAAGAAATTACAGTGAATCACATACATTTGGACACATCTACTCATTCAAGGTTTTTTCTTTATTTTTTACTATTTTCTACATTGTAGAATAATAGTGAAGACATCAAAACTATGAAATAACACATATGGAATCATGTAGTGACCAAAAAAGTGTTAAACAAATCAAAATATATTTTAGATTTTAGATTCTTCAATGCAGCCAGCCTTTTCCTTGATGACAGCTTTGCACATGCTAGGCATTCTCTCAACCAGCTTCATGAGGAATGCTTTTCCAACAGTCTTGAAGGAGTTCCCACATATGCTGAGCACTTGTTGGCTGCTTTTCCTTCACTCTGCGGTCCAACTCTTCTTATTGGTGTCCTGTAGTAGTGGTTTCTTTGCAGCAATTAGACCATGAAGGCCTGATTCACGCAGTCTCCTCTGAACAGTTGATGTTGAGATGTGTCTGTTACTTGAACTTTATTTATTTGGGCTGCAATCTGAGGTGCAGTTCATTACCGATTTCTGAGGCTGATGAACTTATCCTCTGCAGCAGAGTTAACTCTGGGTCTTCCTTTCCTGTGGCGGTCCTCATGAGAACCAGTTTCATCCTAGCACTTGATGGTTTTTGCGACTGCACTTGAAGAAACTTTCAAAGTTCTTGACATTTTCCAGATTGACTGACCTTCATGTCTTAAAGTGATGATGGACTGTTGTTTCTCTTTGCTTATTTGAGTTGTTCTTGCCATAATATGGACTTGGTCTTTTACCCATTAGGGCTATCTTCTGTATACCACCCCTACCTTGTCACAACACAACTGATTGTCTCAAATGCATTAAGAACATTTATTCCACAAATTAACTTTTAACAAGGAACACCTGTTAATTTATAGGAATTCCAGGTGACTACCTCATGAAACTGGTTGAGAGAATGCCAAAAGTGTGCAAAGCTGTCAAGGCAAAGGGTGGCTACTTTGAAGAATCTGAAAAATAAAATATATTTTAATTTGTTTAACACTTTTTTGGTTACTACATGATTATATGTGTTATTTCATAGTTAATGTCTTCACTATTATTATACAATGTAGAAAATAGTAAAAATAAAGAAAAACCTTTGATTGAGTAGGTGTGTCCAAACTTGACTGGTACTGTACATGCTATGAATAGAAGGGCTATGGTACTGTGCTTGGCATATACCCCCAACCTACAGTCCACTCCCTTTCAGTCATGAGCCTCTGGCTCCACCGTTGGAGCCTGCTCTGTGTTCATATTGTTAGGTTGAGACTGTACAGGGGTGTCACAATTGCTTCTGGAGCCGTACAGCTCATTGTCCACCATAGGCTGCTGGGCTTGGCTTAAGGGTCTATTGGGGATGGGTGGGGCAATATGGGATGGGGGCACAAAAGGCTGGTAGATGCCCACCTCTGGACGTTCAGTGGCTGTCCCCAGAGAGAGGGGCTTAGTCTCTGTGGGCCCAGTAAAGCTCTGGTACACATCCACAGCCGGGTCTCCATAGACACCCATCTCTGCCCCGTCTCGCAGGAGATGGCTGTATACAAGTGTGTCCTCGATCGAGGCGTAGATGTGGGACTCGTTGTCTTTTCGTGATTTGGGGAACCTCCCGTTGTGCCCTGGCAGGAAGCTGGTCCCGTTGGGGTTGTAGGTGGACACTTGGTGAGACAGCTGCCTTTTCTTCTTCCTACTCAACAGGAGGGAGATCAAAACACATTATCACACACAAGGTAGGCTACTGTAAAGAGAGCAAATTATGTTGTCTTAAATAGTCACACTTATTAAGTCCAATAATTATATAAAGACCCTATGTATGTGTGCACATATCATGACAAAATAAAATAAAAATCTATTAGTCAACAGCGCCGAATACTACAGGTGTAGACCTTACAGTGAAATAATTACTTACGAGCCTCTAACCGACAATGCCGTTTAAAAAAATACAGATAAGAATAAGAAATAAAAGTAACAAGTAATTAAAGAGCAGCAGTAAAATAACAATAGCGAGACTATATAAAGGGGGGTACCGGTACAGAGTCAATGGGCGGGGGCACCGGTTGAGGTAATATTTACATGAAGGTAGAGTTATTAAAGTGACTATGCATAGATGATAACAACAGACAGTAGCAGTGGTGTAAAAGAGGGGGAGAGGAGAGGGGAGGCAATGCAAATAGTCTGGGTAGCCATTTGATTAGGTGTTCAGGAGTATTATGGCTTGGGGGTAGAAGCTGTTTCGAAGCCTCTTGGACCTAGACTTGGTGCCCCGGTATAGCTTGCCGTGCGGTAGCAGAAAGAACAGTCTATGACTAGGGTGGCTGGAGTCTTTGACAATTTTAGGGCTTTCCTCTGACACTGCCTGGTATAGAGGTCCTGGATGGCAGGAAGCTTGGCCCCGGTGATGTACTGGGCTGTTCGCATTACCCTTTGTTGTGCCTTGCAGTCGGAAGCCGAGCAGTTGTCATACCAGGCAGTGATGCTACCAGTCAGGATGCTCTTGATGGTGCAGCTGTAGAACCTTTTGAGGATCTGAGGACCCATGCCAAATCTTTTACGTTTCCTGAGGGGGAATAGGTTTTGTTGTGCCCTATTCACGACTGTCTTGGTGTGCTTGGACCATGTTAGTTTGTTGGTGATGTGGACACCAAGGAACTTGAAGCTCTCAACCTGCTCCACTGCAGCCCCGTCGATGAAAATGGGGGCGTGCTCGGTCCTCTTTTTCCTGTAGTCTACAATCATCTCCTTTGTCTTGATCATGTTGAGGGAGAGGTTGTTGTCCTGGCACCACACGGCCAGGTCTCTGACCTTCTCCCTATAGGCTGTCTCATCGTTGTCGGTGATCAGGCCTACCACTGTTGTGTCATCGGCAAACTTAACGATGGTGTTGGAGTCGTGCCTGGCCGTGCAGTCATGAGTGAACAGGGAGTACAGGAGGGGACTGAGCATGCACCCGAGGGGCCCCTCTGTTGAGGATCAGCGTGGCGGGTGTGTTGTTACCTACCCTTACCACCTGGGGGCGGCCCGTCAGGAAGTCCAGGATCCAGTTGCAGAGGGAGGTGTTTAGTCCCAGGGTCCTTAGCTTAGTGATGAGCTTTGAAGGCACTATGGTGTTGAACGCTGAGCTGTAGTCAATGAATAGCATTCTCACATAGGTGTTCCTTTTGTCCAGGTGGGAAAGGGCAGTGTGGAGTGCAATAGAGATTGCATCACCTGTGGATTTGTTGGGGCCGAATGCAAATTGGAGTGGGTCTAGGGTTTCTGGGATAATGGTGTTGATGTGAGCCATGATCAGCCTTTCAAAGCACTTCATGGCTACAGACATGAGTGCTACGGGTCGGTAGTCATTTAGGCAGGTTAACTTAGTGTTCTTGGGCACAGGCACTATGGTGGTCTGCTTAAACCATGTTGGTATTACAGACTCGGACAGGGAGAGTTTGAAAATGTCAGTGAAGACACTTCCCAGTTGGTCAGTGCATGCTCACAGTACACATCCTGGTAATCTGCCTGGCCCTGCGGCCTGTGAATGTTGGCCTGTTTAAGGGTCTTACTCACATCGGCTACGGAGAGCGTGATCACACCGTCTTCCCGGAACAGCTGGTGTTCTCGTGCATGTTTCAGTGTTATTTGCGTCGAAGCGAGTATAGAAGTAGTTTAGCTTGTCTGGTAGGCTACTGTCACTGGGCAGCTCTCGGCTGTGCTTCCCTTTGTTGTCTGTAATGGTTTGCAGGCCCTGCCACAGCCGACGAGCGTCAGAGCCGATGTAGTATGATTCAATCTTAGTCCTGTATTGATGCTTTGCCTGTTTGGTGGTTCGTTGGAGGGCATTGCGGGATTTCTTATAAGCTTCCGGGTTAGAGTCCCGCTCCTTGAAAGTGGCAGCTCTAGCCTTTAGCTCAGTGCAGATGCTGCCTGTAATCTATGGCTTCTGGATGGGGTATGTACGTACGGTCACTGTGGGGACAACGTCATCGATGCACTTATTGATGAAGCCAATGACTGATGTGTTCTACACCTCAATGCCATCGGAGGAATCCCGGAACATATTCCAGTCTGTCCTAGCAAAACAGTCCGGTAGCTTAGCATCTCCTTCATCTGGTCACTTTTTTATTGATCTAGTCACTGGTACTTCCTGCTTTAATTTTTGCTTGTAAGCATGAATCAGGAGGATATAATTATGGTCAGATTTGCCAAATGTAGGGCGAGGGAGAGCTTTGTATGCGTCTCTGTGTGTGGAGTAAAGGTGGTCCAGAGTTTTTTCCCCCTCTGGTTGTACATTTAACATGCTGATAGAAATTTGGTCAAATGGATTTAAGTGTCCCTGCATTCAAGTCCCCAGCTACTAGGAGTGCCGCCTCTGTGTGAGCGTTTTCTTGTTTGCTTATGCCGGAATACAGCTCATTCAATGCTGTCTTAGTGTTCCCGAGAAAGCAGTATATTGTTCGCGTCAGACTCGTTAAAGGAAAAAAGGATTCTGCCAGTCCGTGGTGAGTAATCGCAGTCCTGATGTCCAGAAGTTATTTTTGGTCGTAAGAGACAGTAGCTGCAACATTGTGTACAAAATAAGTTTAAAAAAAGGTTACAAACAACGCAAATTAACAAACAAAAACCCATTTTACCGGCGCCATACAAGTAATCCCTTATTACCATTTTTTTTTATTGAAAATACCTCGGAGTGTAGCTATATTAATATAGACAAGCTACAGTACAAGTAAAATACACATAGCCTAGTTAAATACAGGTTAAATAAATAAATGTATTTCCACAACACTCCACTCCAGCAGGTGGTGATAGTGTAAAAATGTGTTTAGAAAAAGGGCACGTGGAACAGGAAAAACACTTGCTAGCAGCTAGTTAACTAACAAAATGTTGCCTAACATAAAATCATTGAGAATGTTGCTTAACATGCGATTAAAAGCGGCTGTCGATGAGCTATTCGGGGCAGTTGAAACAACGATAGCAGAGTACCAGCAAGAATTATGCCGTTCAAAAGAGGAGAAAGACCGAACGATAGCAGAGTACCAGGAAAAAGTGTCCCGTTCGGAAGAAGAGAACGCCCGGCTACAGAGGCTGCTGGATGTTGTTCTTAAACCAGAAATAAAGTTACAGAAACTAGAAGGTGCGTTACTTATTAGCTAAGCCTGTAACAACCATCATGTTATACAGATAGCTAAGGCATGTTGATTATTTCAATTTGAGTCATCACTAAATGTTCATCCAATTGGCGACAGATTTTCATGCGTTTTTCATTCTAAAATCTGCATTAAGAAAATTCGAATTTTCACCACCAGTAGTTTCTACCAAACGGTGTACGTGACGTAGTGCACACTGTACTTTTTCGTTTAAGGTTTCATAAAAATCAAAAGTTCAATATGTTTCCATCACATTTTCAACTCTACCAATAGTTTCGTCACAAACTGTCCCTTTAAATAGAAAATGTGCCTACTCTGATCATGGCACGTGTGTTCTAGCCAACAGCTCGCATAAAGCCTATACTACAGGCTGTCCGGGTAAACTAGTCTACATGAGATTATTATGGAAAATAGCGAGAATATTATTATTTGTCAAGCATCCATCAAGTCATTAGAATAAGACCCTCAATATTATTCACCACACTGTTAAATTTATAATGCATTTCATCTGTTGCCTAATAAACTGCATGGTTTCACGAGTCATAGACGACCATACACTTTATAATCTCGTGACTCCAAATTTACTTAGATGTGTTTATTATATCAATGTTTGCGTATAAAGGCGTTTGCACCGCCTTTTATCGCATCATTTATTTTACCGACACAAAAAGATCACACTATGTCAAACGAACAAATTATCTGTAGGCATTTATACAACTGTACTGAAACTTCCAGTTTCCATCACAGCTATTGTGTTATATATAAATGGTATGACTTGCATAAAACTGTCAGGAAATGTGGTTACTGTGTAGCTCAAAAGTTACATGTATCTGGCTAGAACACATTTCTTGTAA
Organism: Salmo trutta; assembly: GCF_901001165.1. NCBI lineage: Eukaryota > Metazoa > Chordata > Actinopteri > Salmoniformes > Salmonidae > Salmo > Salmo trutta. The sequence goes on from NC_042959.1 coordinate 59,464,066, forward strand.
GCCAACATCTCAGCATTTGAATGTACTAGCCAATGTACTAGCAAAGTATGTCATGCTCTTTTTCCTACAGACCTCCAGCAGCTCACTCTCTCCATCTCCGAAGAGGAGGTTCCCCTTGAGCAGCAGTACTGCAAGCAGGATTGTAGTCCCGGTCTGGGGCAGGAGGACCCTTCTCAGATTAAAGTGGAACAGGAGGACCTATGGGTCATCAGTCAGGGACCAGAGCAGCTTCAAGCGATGGATTATGATACTGATGATACTGATGATTCTGCTGATACAGAAACCTTCATATCTACTGCCAGAGTAAAATGTGACTATAATCAGAACCCAAGTCAGTCCTCACATCTTTACCAAATTTTAACCCAAAGTGAAGAAAACACAGAGAGGGATGAGCTACCCAGCACCACAACACAAATTGAACAGATTAAAACGGAGTTCTTCAGTAACAGTGACTCTCAGCCCCCATCTGCAGTCAATTCAGACTGGTCTGAAACTCAGAGTGAGAGCGGTGAAAGTGTTGATCAGATGGGGAGTGAAGGACCTCCACTCAAGTCAAAGAGAACACAGACTAAAGCTGGACCAAGCTTCCATGTCTGTTGTCCCATCTGAAATCCCGTATCTCCAGTAATGCTGTTCGTCATTGTAGAATATGTGCAAAACCTTATCACCGTGACGTATCTAGTGATTCATGCCCATAGACATACACCGCTATCTCGGTGTGGTATCTGCGGAAGAACCTTTGAGTCTGTAGAAAGTTTGAAAGAACATCTACATTTTCACGTTGCACGTACAGGATCACTTTCTTGTTACATCTGTGGTATATGTTTCACAGAGGATGAGGAGGTTTTGCTGGAAGAGCATATGAGCAATCACAAACTGAAACTGGATCGCTGTCTTGTGTGTAAGAAACGTTTCGATACTCGCCAGGGTCTGACATTGCATATGAGGACTCACACCAGGACTCTTGATCAGGTTGGAAAATTGAAGACCGGCCCGACCTGGGCCTATGACCTGCGGCCTGAGCCTGTCCATATTATGCCTTTACAAGCAGTCTTTTTTTATTTTGACATTGTAAAAACAATGTGAACGTGAGGGAGGAGTAGCCTATATTGTCGTAATCAAACTTGATTAAAACACTACAGCGTTCTTGCTGAAGAAATCACTGATAAAATGTTTCAGTTCCATATCCTAGTAAAGGAAGCCTGAGTAAGGCCAATGCTGGTCTGCTGAAGGTCTGAATACTGAAATGCATTTTTTTATATCAAATAAACTATTGAATGGAGAGTGTCACGAATCGTCTTCTAATGCATAGTTGCCATATGTACTCAAAAGGACGCTTTCTCAGACAGATTAAGCCTAATCCTGGACTAAAAAACACTTTCAATCGATATTAATCTCTAATTGAATAGGAAAAATTTTAACCACAAATAGGTGCTAAGTGACATAAAAAAATCAAAGGCCAGACACTTTGAAAGTTAAAAAGCCTTCAACGTGAGCTAAAACATTAAAATACACCAACGTGTATTGTCTTAGGCCTTCATCAGGGTGTCCTTAGTTAGCACCTAGTTGTGGTTATAACTTCTGCATTACCATTCCTCTGCAAGAGCACTTATGGTTGTTTTGGAATACGCTCCTACTTTTTCTTGGAGATGAATCTGTCTGAGAAACCATCCCAACATTTATCATGAAGGGCTATAGAAAAGGTAGCTAGCTCACTTACTTGATCACCACACAAACCACAGCCAACACAACCACCATGAGAACCAGCAGAGCTGCCACCGCACTCAGAATGCTGGTCAGAAGCAGGTCTTAGGAAAAGGAACACACACACAGGTCAGTATTCACTGATATCCCATTATCAACCCACTCACTAACATAATGTTTCAAAATCGGAGGCTGATAACATTTAATATACAAAACATTAGGAACACTCTTTCCATGACTTAGACTGACCAGGTGAATTCTGGTGACAGCTGTGATCCCTTATTGATATCACTTGTTAAATCCACTTCAATCAGTGTAGATGAAGGGGACAAGACAGGTTAAAGAAGTATTTTTAAGCCTTGGGCAAGAACAGGGTATAGTAGTAGGTACCAGGCACATCGGTTTGTGTCATGAACTGCAACGCTGCTGGGTTTTTCAAGCTCAACAATTTCCCATGGTTATCAAGACCACCCAAAGGACATCCAGCCAACTTGACTCAACCAGGGCCGGTCCTTGCCGTTCTGCCACCTGTCGTAGAATTACAACATTGTTAATCACATTACTTTTATATTAGAATGTATCCCTATATCAGTACATTCACACTGTCTGTTATATATAATAGGCAACAGAACAGTGTTCTTAGAACTCTATGTATCTGAGAGGAGCCGCTGAGATTTTAACACTGACAGTAGATTTACGATGGCTTGGTGATAGGACAACATTCCATTCCATGATTACTGTCTGTGTGCCTGTCTGTCGGTGCCAGGGAGACCCTAGCTCCTTTTTCTCTCCCATATGGCAGATGAACACTGAACTTAATAATTTTAGGGAAAGACCTAGTGTCTATGTTACATTAGTATTTCTGTATAAACAAGCAGTAAACGACCTTGAGACAGAAACCTGTTGCGATGTAATCGTGATGTCTGTTGCATGAGAGCACAATGTACCTTCGTATACATTCTCTCATCTGTGATTTGTCATGAACATCCAGGAGGATGGACTTTGCTTTAAAATGCTGTGGCTTAGTCCTGCTGGTTGAGTTACTGACCAACTCCATTACTGCACTAATTAAATAATAAAGTTAAATTGTTTTGAAGAAATCTAAAAGTCTCTCCGTTGATTAGAATAATTCCACCACACGCCCTAGGCGAGATCAAAACTAGAATACTCCCAGTAAGCGAGAAAAAAACGTCTAAAAGATTTGGTCTGGATTGGATCAAAAATCAATGGATTTGTAAATCAAGGCCGATCCGGACTGCACCACAAAATGACACCCAAAAGGTGTTGTTCCGTGCTTCTGTGCTCACTGAGGTGTAGCCTGAAATTGAATTCTATGAATGCCCATCTATGTGGTAAGCCTAACGTTTGTAAAACAAAAAAAAGACTTCCAAAAGACGTCGGCTTGTGCTTACTGGGGTGTAGCCTACCATGTGGCCCCCAATGGAATTTTATGAATGCCCATCCATGTGCTAGGCCCACTGTTTGTAAAACAGGCCGTTTCATTGGCTTCATTAGTACGGATTCCTGTGACTAATCAATTTGGCTATTTAAGCTCTGAATATCAGGTACCAACTTTATCAGGAGTTATCGTGAGCCTATTTGCACAGCGTGAAATGCAAAAGTACTTTTTTGTTATGATCAGCTTGTCAAAAATGGAGGGATACAAAATTGAAACCACTGATCACGACAATGGGTTGAAACTCCTGGAAAACAGTTGTGATTGTCCATTCCATATTGTCCATTTAACTTTGACCTATCCTGTTTTTAGGATATGTTGTTAACATGACAGCGCATTTTTTATTTGATTGAGCGCCATTTAGATTAGGCTATTTAATGGGAGAAACCTGTATGATGTAAAAAGTGTCCGTCTCATTACATTATCATACATTTTATCTCCAGTCTGTAGGCTACAGAAAAGGCCACATACTCTTTCTATCATATCCTATATCTGCTACATGATTTATGTTAGATCATTTTTTGGACTGAATGTTGGTGCAGAGCAGTGATGCGTCTCTCCAACAGAACCCCGGAGAGGCTCGCTGGGAATGGACAAGCTAAATATTTTGCGCCCTTGCCTTTGACAAAGTGGGCACTGCTTATCAAAGGGCGGCATCAACGCACACCTAAAATAAAGGCCATATGCCACTGGTTGAGAAAAATTGTCATTGTTTGGTCAGTTTAGCTCAGAAAATGGTCAGTTTACCTCAGAAAATGCCACCCTCGTCAATCTGCCGCCATAGGCAGCTGCCTAATCCTACCTAATGAGTGAGTCTAAGCTCCAATGAATTCAGTTTGTTCTGAGGGCAAAATGGGGGGAGTGCAACTCAATATTAGGAAGGTGTTCCTAATGTTTAGTATATTCAGTGTAGTAAGACCAGAATGAACAAAATATCAGAATAGTATAGGGAAATGCTGAGAAACATGGAGCGTTAGATTTTCACTGCAATTTCAAATTCACTTTAAACAAACAACCTATGGAGAGGGCAAGAGGAAGAAGGGAGTGAGAGGAGATAGAACAACATTGCTTATCATGATAACTGCTGCACACAGTTGGTCACTCACTCTTGTCCTTGTGCAGTGTGATCTGTGTGAGCACGCTGAAGTCTCCTCTCTCAGGCATACAGTTGGACATGTTGAGGTAGAAGCTCTCTGAGATGGTGATCTTCCTGCCTGCCTCCTCGTCCTCCCTCCGGCTGTACATCTCCTCCAGGGAGCCCAGGATCTGCACCCTGATCAAATCAAATGTATTTATTTACAGCACGTCATAAAGCGCTTTACAGTAATCTGGCCTGGACCCCAAGACCAAGCAAGGAAGAAGCAAGACCACAGTGGCCAAGAAAAACTCCCTAGAATGAAGAAACCTAGAGAGGACGTCTCAGGTACCCCATACTATTCTAGTTGTACCTGATGCCAGTGTGGCGGTTGCTGCACTTAGGCTGGCTGATGTTGTCGAACATGAGGTGGGCTTCCAGCTTGGAGGGGACATCGACGATCCAGGACACAGTGGAGTAGGACTTCATTCCCACAGGCCAACTAGGGGTGGCCAGGAGAGTTGGTACTCCTTTCATTGGGTATACCGTGAAGATGTATCTCTCTGTATGTACATCAGGGGGAGAATAACATATTTGCAGTTACAGTACTACTTTTATATAAAACAATTTATTAAAGATGTAACTTCATGGCCAAAAGTATGTGGACACCCGCTCGCCGAACATCTCATTCCATAATCATGGGCATTAATATAGAGTTGGTCCCTCCTTTGTTGCTATAATAGCCTCCACCCTTCTGGGAAGGCTTTCCACTAGATGTTGGAACATTGCTGCAGGGACTTGCTGCCATTCAGCCACAAGACTATTAGTGAGGTTGGGCACTGATGTTGGGCGATTACGCCTGGCTCGCAGTCGGCGTTCCAATTCATCCCAAACATGTTCAATGGAGTTGAGTTCAGGTTTCTGTGCAGGCCAGTCAAGTTCTTCCACACAGATCTCGACAAACCATTTCTGTATGGACCAAGCTTTGTGCATGGGGTATTGTCATGCTGAAACTTTGCCACAAAGTTGGAAGCACAGAATCATCTACAATGTCATTGTATGGTGTAGCTTTAAGATTTCCCTTCACTGGAACTAAGGGGCCTAGCCCGAACCATGAAAAAAATAAAAACGTCGGACTGCCAGATGGTGAAGCGTGATTCATCACTCCAGAGAATGCGTTTCCACTGCTCCAGAGTCCAATGGCAGTGAGCTTCACACCACTCTAGCCAACACTTGGCATTGCGCATGGTGATCTTAGGCTTGTGTGCAACTGTTCGGTCATGGAAACCCATTTCATGAAGCTGCCTACAAACAGTTATTGTGCTGACATTGCTTCTAGAGGCAGTTTGGAACTCACTCGGTAGTGAGTGTTGCAACCGAGGACAGTCGATTTTTTACGTGCTACGTGCTTCAGCACTCTTGAGGTTCCATTCTGTAAGCTTGTGTGGCCTACCGCTGAGCTGTTGTTGCTCCTAGACTTTTCCACTTCACAATAACACAGTTAAACCTTTAATTAAAACATGTTACCTGCAATCTCCCTGGTGAAGGAGATGTTGAGTAAAGGGTGTGAGAATGGCCACCTCTCTTTCCCTCCCATGGTTGAGGCTGTGATGGACACGTTGGTGTGGACCTGGACTTTGCGTATGGCTCCCTGAGGGCAGAACTGACCCACGGTGGTGCCGTCATCGTCCTCGGCCACGGTGAGAGTGACAGAGCCGTTGCAGGGTTGTTCTGGCAGGGACTGTCTCAGGTTGCCAGTAGTGGGCAGGAGCTCTACCGTGCCATGCTGAGGGGGACGGAGGATCCAGGTGACACTGCCCAGGGGGGCGGGAAGACACCTCTCCAGGACGGGCGCCGTCAGAGGGACAGGGGCTGCTGCTGCTGGGCAGCCCCTCCACTGATGGCACTCTGAGAAATGGAGAGGAGGTAAAGGATACAAACCAAAATAAAGTTGAATATATACCATGAGTTTGTGGTGCCTTAGGATCTCAAGAAGGACAAAGTATTTGTTCATCCTAATTACCACACTCCAGATATTGTTTAAAGTGTTAGGGAAGCCAAAAATGTAGCATTGAAATGCAGTGATTGTTTAGTTAGGGCTTAAGGCCACACTCACACACATGTTGAACGGTATATCATGTTATTCTTCTATGACTTCAAGCCAGACCAACACAATGAGAGGTTAGTGACTGGGCGAGCAGCATAGTGTTAATAATAATGCTTATGGTGATATAACTCAGAGCAGAGCAGTGTTGCTAGTTAGGCCTTAGTTACCAATGATTCTGGTGGCGGTCAGTAGCAGCTCCTGACATGGGCAGTCCTGGAAGGACAGCTGAGAGATCTTCCCTGAGGGAACAGTGATTTTCTCCTGGATGACAGAGTTCAGCTTCAGCTCACAGTCAGACATGAGGTTAGTCTTCTCAATATGGAGGGAAAGCCTCCGCTCTTTCCTCAGGTCCACGTTGCACAACACTGCAAAGTATGTCACAGTAACAAATCAAATACATGTAGCTGCACATCAACTTCCACTGACTAACTTACTATAACTCATGCAGGCCCACAGTAGAATTAAGACAAGGATTTCACATTTAGGAAGAAGAATACCAAAAGTCTGCCCCAGTGGCAATCTGCACTGTTAAAAGCTGTATACAGTTGAAGTTGGAAGTTTACATACACCTTAGCCAAATACATTTAAACTCAGTTTTTCACAATTCCTGACATTTAATCCAAGTAAAAATTACCTGTCTTAGGTCAGTGAGGATCACCACTTTATTTTAAGAATGTGAAATGTCAGAATAATAGTAGAGAGAATGATTTATTTCAGCTTTAATTTCTTTCATCACATTCCCAGTGGGTCAGAAGTTCACATACACTCAATTAGTATTTGGTAGCATTGCCTTTAAATTGTTTAACTTGGGTCAAACGTTTCGGGTGGCCTTCCACAAGCTTCCCACAAGAAGTTGGGTGAATTTTGGCCCATTCCTCCTGACAGAGCTGGTGTAACTGGGTCAGGTTTGTAGGCCTCATTGCTCACACACGCTTTTTCAGTTCTGCCCAGAAATTTTCTATGGGATTTAGGTCAGGGCTTTGTGATGGCCACTCCAGTACCTTGACTTTGATGTCCTTAAGCCATTTTGCCACAACTTTGGAAGTATGCTTGGGGTCAATGTCCATTTGGAAGACTCATTTGTGACCAAGCATTAACTTCCTGACTGATGTCTTGAGATGTTGCTTCAATATATCCACATAATTTTCTTCCCTCAGGATGCCATCTATTTTGTGAAGTGCACCAGTCCCTCCTGCAGCAAAGTACCCCCACAACATCATGCTGCCTGATGCTGCCACCCCTGTGCTGCACAGGTGGGATGGTGTTCTTCGGCTTGCAAGCGTCCCCCCTTTTTCCTCCAAACATAACAATGGTCATTATAGCCAAACAGTTCTATTTTTGTTTCATCAGATCAGAGGACATTTTCCAAAAAGTACAATCTTTGTCCCCATGTGCAGTTGCAAACCGTAGTCTGGATCTTTTATGGCGGTGTCACGACTTCCACCGAAGTCATTTCCTCTCCTTGTTCGGTCGGCGTCACCGGTCTTCTAGCCATCGTCGATCCACTTTTCATTTTCCATTTGTTTTGTCTTGTTGTCCTTCACACCTGGTTTCCATTTCCCTCATTATTTGTTGTGTATTTAACCCTCTGTTCCCCCCTGTCTTTATGTGAGATTGTTTATTGTAAGTGCTTGTGCACTTGTTTACTGATGCGCGTCGGGTTTTTGTACCCATATTCTGTTGTATTTTTATGCCGTTGTTTTTTGGGATTAAACTGCTCCGGCTACTACCTAGTTCTGCTCTCCTGCGTCTGACTTCCCTGCCACCAGTTATGCACCCCTTTACAGGCGGTTTTGGAGCAGTGGCTTCTTCCTTGCTGAGCAGCCTATCAGGTTATGTCGATATAGGACTGGTTTTACTGTGGATATAGATACTTTTGTACCTATTTCCTCCAGCATCTTCACAAGTTCCTTTGCTGTTGTTCTGGGATTGATTTGCACTTTTTGCACCAAATTACATTCAAATCTAGGAGACGGAACGCGTCTCCTTCCTGAGCGGTATGACGGCTGCGTGGTCCCATGATGTTTATACTTGTGTACTATTGTTTGTACAGATGAACGTGGCACCTTCAGGTGTTTGGAAATTGCTCCCAAGGATGAACCAGACTTTTTTTTCTGAGGTCTTGTCTGATTTCTTTTGATTTTCCGATGATGTCAAGCAAAAAGGCACTGAGTTTCAATGCAGGCCTTGAAAACATACACAGGTACACGTCCAATTGACTCAAATGATGTCAATTAGCCTTTCAGAAGCTTCTAAAGCCATGACATCATTTTCTGGAATTTTCCAAGCTGTTTAAAGGCACAGTCAACTTAATGTATGTAAACTTCTGACCCACTGGAATTGTGATACAGTGAATGATAAGTGAAATAATCTGTCTGTAAACAATTGTTGGTAAAATTACTTGTACAAAGAAGATGTATAGTTTGTTAACAAGAAATTTGTGGAGTGGTTGAGAAACGAGTTTTAATGACTCCAACCTAAGTGTATGTAAACTTCCGACTTCGGCTGTATATAAAAGCTACAGTAATCCCCTTTTGTGGTTGTAAACATTAACCACAAGACAGAGTGGTTTGTCAAATTACCGCTGATCTAAAAGCTCCATGTTATTATAATGAATTGGAATATGTTGGATCTGTACAACTACATTAGCTATTACCACTACTACTACATTATCTAAATACATGTGACACTACACAACAATTGGCCTTAAAGGGATGGTCACCCATCCCATGATACTTTATAATAATTTGGACAAGATGAGCAAAAAATGCTAATATACAGTGCATTCGGAAAGTATTCACACCCCTTCATCTTTTCCACATTTTGTTCATTTACAGCCTTATTCTAAAATGGATACAATACATTTGTTCCTCATCAATCTACAAACAATACCCCATAATGATAAAGCAAAAACAGGTTTGTACATTTAAAACATTTTAGAAAAAAATACCTTATTTACATAAGTATTCAGACCCTTTGCGATGAGACTCAAAATTGAGCTCAGGTGCCTACTGTTTCCATTGATCATCCTTGAGATGCTTCTACAACTTGATTGGAGTCCAGCTGTGGTAAATTCAATTGATTGGACATGATTTGGAAAGGCACACACCTGTCTATATAAGGTCTCACAGTTGACAGTGCATGTCAGAGCAAAGACCAAATCACCAAGACTCTTTCTAAAGCTGGCCGCCCGGCCAAACTGAGCAATCGGGGTGGAAGGGCCTTGGTCAGGGAGGTCATCACCTGGACAATACCATCGCTAAGGTGAAGCATGGTGGTGGAGGCCTCATACTGTGGGGATATTTTTCAGCAGCAGGGACTGCGAGACTAGTAAGGGTTGAGGGAAAGATGAATAGAGCAATTCTCTGAACATCCTTGAGTAGCCTAGCCAGAGCCCGGACTTGAACCTGATCGAACATCTCTGGAGAGACCTGAAAATAGCTGTTCAGCGACACTCCCCATCCAACCTGACAGAACTTGAGAGGATCAGCAAGAAGACTCGAGGCTGTGATCGCCTAAACCTGTTTTTGCTTTGTCATTATGGGGTATTGTGTGTTGATAGATAAGGGGAAAAAACGATTTAATCAATTTTAGAATAAGGCTGTAACATAATAAAATGTGGGAAAAGTGAAGGGGTCTAAATACTTTCCGAATGCACTGCAGGTACCGTGACTTCAGTTGAGTCTCAGTGGGAGGAGCTATAGTAGGATTGCCTCAATGTAATGGCTGGAATGGAAAAGATTGCCTTCTGTGTTCATACGTGTTAGGAATTGAGAGGGAAAGAGCAGGGCTTTCCACAAACTCACACATGATTCATCCTCTCCTTTTTTACTAAAGCTGTGTTTTCCAAACCATTCCTGGAGAACACCTAGCCATTCCACTTCCCTATTCCAGTACCAGCACACCTGATTCAAGTAATCAAGAGTTTGATGTAGTTGACCAGTTGAATCAGGCATGCTGGTAATGGAAAAGATAAAGTCAGTCAAATTGCTGGGGATACTCAAGGATGGTTTTGGTAAAAGTTTTCTAAAGCCATCTAGTTTATTGTACTCAGTGTCCTGTAGTGACCTGGAAGACTCCTCCTCTTGGCTGAAACCTTGAAGCGGAGGGAGAGACCAGTGGAGCCGTCTCCGATCCTGTTCATCTCACAGTTCCTTAGGATCAGGGAGAAGGAGTCCCGACGTTGGGCCGGCTGGGGGTCCGACAGCTTCTTCACCACCGCGAACTGCCCGTTACTGTGGCGATACTCCACGGCCGGCTCCTTCTTCAGGCACTGCGGCTGGGTCTGACCCAGGAAGACAACCGTAGCGTTGTGTTTGGGAGGGACCACAAACTTCCACTCCATCAGGTCATCGTCAGGGAAACTATTCGGGTAGTTTGGGGAGAGGAACTCCGAAGACGACGTCCCTTCCGGTAAAGTCACTTTGAGGACAGCAAGTGCTGAGGGACAATGATATGTTGATGAAGTGTCAGAAAATACAAGGTTAACCAGGTCCATTAAATCATGTCTGTGGCCATGACTAAAAACATACAGACATAAGTAATCCATTTATATTAATGAAATGAAAACAATGTGATTTTATGTCAGTTATCTGAAACCACTGTCTGACCAACTCACTTTTGATTTCCTCTCCAACAGACAGGTTGAACATGGTGGGGATCAGTTTCCGTCCTCCAGTGACCTCCAGAGAGAGCCTGCCCTGGTTCAAGACCTGAGCCCCAGAGACGCTGCCGTTCCTGCAGTACGTCCCGATGGCAGCCTCCCCTGTCCTCTGGAGGGCTAGCAGGGTATACGTGTGCTGGTCTGGACATCTCTCAGAGGGCAGGATCTGTCTCAGCCCCATCTGGGTGAAGTCCAAATGGAACGCCCGTGGAACCGGGGCCTTCAGGTTCCAGATAAAGGTACGGTTGAAGTTCTGGAGTGGAAGCGTTCCGGTTCTAGACTCAATGGGGGTGATGTCTCCATTACAGGACTTTGTGGTACAATCTGATGGAAGGAGGGTAGGAGTTAGAGGAAGTCAATACAGAGAGACACACACACACAGGTATGCTCACACACACAGTCACATATGGAGTATGTATTATGAAAATGCACACAGGTATCCCTCTTGTAAACACTATGTAATAGCAATATAACAACAGTGCACAATGTGCCTATACTGTAATGACACTGTATTTCTGCACCATGTGGACAAGCTATAGACAGTCTAAGGACACTATGGACACTCTAAATACCATGGAACCACCACCATTATATTTTTCATAGAGAGTTCTTACCTATTTCCCTGACCACCTCCACAGTGAAGACTTCCTCTGGTTTGGTGCAGGTGAACTTCATGTTCACAGCAGCTTTGGGGTCTGTCAGCAGCACCACATAATCACGTCCAGCCCTGGAGCAGGACTTCTTCAAGCCTGTACCGGTGCATACAGTACACTTTGACCCCCTGCTGCGCTCTGAACTCTGGCTGACGTTGAGAGTTGTGCCCTGGTCAGGGGTGAGGGTCAGTGTCACACCCTCTGAATGAACAACAACCAGGGAAGGGATTGATGAATTAAGGTAGAAGAGTGGCATCAGTTGGGGAAGCAGGGTTGTTCTATATCACATGGGTATTTTACATAACCACACCTCTATCAAAAGTATATTAATTTGTACAAAACATAAACAGAGTCTTAGAATACAAAACAATGTCCTTTTTTTCTCTGGCTGTCATGTAGAACTACTACTCAGTAGACAGAAAAGACAACTGATGTTTTTCTCAGCCTGACCTCATGTCCTTTTTTTGCTTCAGCGTGTTAGAAAAGTCTCATATGACTGAGGGAGTGTGTAGGGAGATGATCGATGTCAACAGCTTGGCTCCACTTCCTGTATGACTAACCAGCCCCACGTCTGTGAGCTAGGGCCTACTGAACAAACATAGGCCTGGTCGTTCAACAGTTCAGACTGCCATATATCTGTGAGGCTGTATCCGTAAACGTTCTTATCTTTAGACAATCACTCTCTTCATCTGTCTCTCCCTCTCTATCTGAAGCACACACACACAAGCGCTCTCTCTCTCCTTCTATCTGTCTGACTTATGCTTTCCCCAAAACCTTACCTAGTAACATAGCCAAGATATAATCTGATTGTGTGACTGTTTGACATTGGAGATGTTACTGGGAAGCCTTGTTTGTCCCTCACTGTTACATGTACAGCTATTACAGTCCAGCTGTCACTGTTGACAATGAGATAAGATGTGTAAGCCACAACTTACGGGGGCTTGACTAAACATTATTCTGCCTACCTAGCTATATCATTACAAACCAAACTGATCCTACAGATTGTAGAAAAAAGAACAAAGGGATGTGCTGCTTGAATATAATAGTAGATATTTGTAAATTGTAAGTGCTCTTGATAAAGGGGTTAATTGGCCATCAAAAAAACAAGGAGGACCAAGGCACTCTAAGGCCTTTTAAATATATGAAGAGTGCCTGATCCTCGTCCTCCTTGTTTTTTGATGCTGATCCTATTGTCTGACCTATGCAAATACCCCCCCCGTAATCTTCAATGCAAACTCAGTGGCCCTGGTCTACATATAGAAACTGATAAGCAGTTGTTCCACCTGAATCCTAATAAAATATTAGATGACTTGGAAGTTATTTCCTTAGTTGGCCTCTGGATAGAACCGATGCATTCAACAGTCCTCCCATCATTCCTATTTCTCCACTGAACCAGACTCATGCATTAAAGATGTTTTCCTATGTTTATTCATAAAGCACAACATGGGCCAGTCAACATCTATGTTGTCTGTCATTTGCATCCCATCTACACACTTTTGTTTTAGGAAACTGACTGGCCTTTCAACTGTCTGTGTGTGTTTGTGCCAGTGTCAACAACAATTATTGAATGCGTAGTCTACCTATAGAATACATCCTCTTCCAATTCAAGAATATCCCTGCAACTTCATAATACTGTTAGTGTCCATCAGTAAGTTTTATCATGGGAAACATTTCATAGAACATTTCATTGTATACATATCTACATTTCAATCTTTATAGTAAAGGGACAATTACAATGACCTAGTCATGAAATAAAAAGGAACTAAAATAATTTCCCTATTCTTCAGTTTAAAAATGTTTTTTTTTTACAGAATCACAATAATCACAAATGTATTACGGTTCACTTCTAAATGTTTAAAACTATTACCAAATTAAAACAAAACCTTAAAATGATAATTCTGTTTACTGACACTCAGCAGTGACTAGCCCTATATTGGACTAAAGGAGCCGAATGTTACTCCTTAGTCCAAGAACCTTACATGTTCTGTTTAATGGTGCATTGGCTCTGGAAGCCAAAACAGCCAAATACTCCATCTAAACGTGAATCGAATCTCAATTACGGTATGGTTTTAGAAACATAAATCCCTCTAATTTCATATCACATTAAAATAGAAACTTCCTGTACTGTACACTGTTTTCATTGGTTTTAACACAGCTGCAGCAGACAGTATTGTGGCATCTGTCTTCCATCTACACACAGGAGTTTGGAGAAGATAGTTCCTCCTGCTGTGTTCCGGTCAAATTGGACCCATTTACAAGTTTCTCTCTGAAAAATGTAGTTCATTTAATCCGATTGTCATAAGGTTCCATGACTTATTCCACACAAGGCATCTGAACACACAAAATACATTTTGATGATTTTCATAAAATGTTGAGTGTTTTATTTCACTTTTGTACACCTGTGGTGTTCTTGGTCAAAAATGACCGGTCATTAGAAATGAATGGGTGAGACTACAATTAGTGTATAAAACTGAGTTCAGACACATGCCCATTCATCAGATAGACACACTTCCTCTCCCAGACCCCAACATGCATGTGTGTTTGAGCACACACACACACACACACACCTCACTCCCCTTCTTGGCTTCCATGGCAACCCACACGGGAACTTTTCCCCAATAGAATCTTTCCCCCACGGGAACCACATCTGTTGGCATTCTCACAAACAATTGCAACATTGTTTCAATAATATATAGAACTTTTCTTGCAGGTCTGGTATATAAAGCTTTTTTGAGGCCTTGCTCACATTTCATTCTGTGGCAGCACAATGACCAAACGATTTACTGTATGTGAGGCTCATGATCATATCTTTGATCATGACACTGGTGAGGAGGAGAGAGTCCTTGTTAAACTTTGACACAAAGTAGTCTGTGATAAATAGCACAATATGTTTCATCTGAGTATTTATTATAGTCTTAATAATCCATACATTATGCTTTTTTTTACTCAAAAACGAGTTGTATGAGCTCAGGACAATGAGGCCTACAGGCCATAAATAGCAAATAGAAGTTCAAAACTTGTAATGTTCACAAGAACTTAAGTTGATAAAAAGATCTAACACAACATTATGTGATAATATATGTATTATTATGGATTTATAATCAGCTATAAATGGGCGGTAATTTTGGACCGGGAACACAGAATGAATTTAACGTGAAACGAACACCACAGGAGGGTTAATTAGCACAGGTAGTCCACTATGTCTTCAATCTAACCCTATAAAGATGTGTATCAATTTAGCCGAAATGAAAGACAAGGTCCTTATGCTTCCAAAACCGTACCGCAAGCTACGCTTGTTATCGTTCGAACCGAGCATCGCGGCTCTTAACAAACTCCTCTATTATGTGTAATGTAATGGAACTGAATAAGCGGTGACTTACCTGATAGAACGAACACGGCGTACGCGATCCCCAAAAGCTGCAGAGCCCAGCCGACCGTTGATAAAGTCATGCCTTTATTTTCAGCGTCGGTATCTCAAACGATAAGCTATATAACTGAACTAAAATTGGCACAAGTCGCGACTACGGCTTTGGACCTCCGTGTAGTTCTTTCGCTTTGAGTAAAATGGGTTACACCTACATTTGCTGTCCTGCTGTGTGACATCACGTCTCAGGTAAGGCGTTCCTCTTGCAGTCATTTTGACAGGTGAGTTGTTGCTTGAAGAATTGCAACATATTTGAACTCGGTGCCGTTTTTTAAAAAAGTTTCTAGAAAAATAAGCTTTAACGTAATACAAAATGAACAGACTGAGGTCTGATAGGTATTTAGTTAAATCTAGCCTTTTAGACCTCGATAGCAAGCTTCACTGGACCAATGACACATATCATTTGGCCACACCATGAACTGTCGTTTTTCTTTACCAAACAAGTTCAACTTCATTAAAAATAGGGTGATCATCATTAGACTACGCGGTGCTCAAAAGTCGAAATCAATGACTTGTTATTATGTAATAACTCAATAATAATGCCATCTTAGATTGTCCAGCAGAGCAGAAGCCATTTTTCTGTAACACCCAAGCACACATGGCAAATATAGCACACATACCATCTATGCATTAGAGCCATGTGCTGAATTCAGCTGACACTCCTAGACAACGCAATAGCTGAAGTTCCTAGACAACGCAATAGCTAAAGTTCTGGGGATTGGGACTGACAGTGAAAGTAACAAGATTGAACAAGCAATGTTATTGACTATCCGTGAGTTCACCAGAGAGATGGTGGTGAGGGCCTGAGATGCAGGAGTGTTCCCTGCGAGGATAAACTATGACGGGGATAATGACTGTGAACAGGAGCAACAAGGAGGATCAACAGAAGGGGGTGCAAGGAGCTTGTTGAGAGAGATTCTTCTCTCCTTTCACAAACAGAATTTAACAAGAATGCTTCCCACTGGGCACACCATGTCATTTCAACGTGGAAATGTGGGTAATATTTGGTTGAGATGTTGATCAATGAGATTTCAGTCTTTATTCACCCACTCAAAAAGTCAGTCAGAATTTGTTTGAATTCCCAATGTATCACTGTGCTTTCAACCATCTTAAAAGCACAACCAAATTCCAATGAAAAAACGATGAGTTTTTTATTTAGTTGTCATCTAAATGTGTTATCACTCCACTTTCAACCATTTAAAAGCACAGCAAAGTTCAAATGGGAGTACAATGTCAGATATTTTAATGTGTAATCATTGTGCTAAATCTCATAGCACAACCAAATTACCTGGATTGCAGCTGAGATTACATGAAAGTGCATAGTGCAAGTGATCAATGCTGTTCGAAATTCTGCACAGATTATTATAGCAATTGTGAAGATCTCCACAGACCTGCAACCTTTGCATGCTATCTTGAACATGCACACTTTCTATGATGACATAAGAAGCCATTTATAGCTACAGTAGGCTAACTTCACGTTGTGACCATGGATGTGCTACTCATTTTAAGGTTGAATAAATTCTGTTACATTAGTTTGTAAGATATACTTAATTGTAGGCTATTTACTCTATTACAAAAGTAATATTGAATTGTGTTTGGTTGACAACACAACCAAGAATCAACATTTAAAGGATATCGAATGCTTTGATAGTTTCCTCTGAGCCACTGGCTTAATCCTATTCTTTAACGTTTATTTTTGGTTTAGTTGGAGACGTGAATCCAATATACAGTTTGTTAACTTTATCGACAAGTTAATAGGCTATTTACTGTATCGCAAAAGTGATATTGAATTGTGTTTTGTTGTCAACGTAACCAAATATCACTATTTGAAGGAGATTTATATTTTGTGCCGCTGACTTAGTCTGGCGTTAATTCCAGTTTGTCTACAAATTAATATTTTATATGTTGGATTCACGTCTCCATCTCAACCAATAATCAAAGTTAAATAGGATTAAATCCAATAAAACTTTATTTAAAGTGCATTTAACGGTTGATTGATTTAGTCCTATTCTTTAACTTTGATTATTGGTTGAGATGGCGATTTAAATCCAACATAGAAATTATACATTTGCAGACAAACTGGAATCAAAGGCAGACTTATTCAGTGGCACAGATGGAACTATCCAAACAGAAGATACATGTCCTTCAAATGTTGATATTTGGTTGCGTTGACAACCAAACACAATTCAATGTCCAGTTTGTATAAACATTTATCATTTATATGTTGGATTCATGTCTCCATCTCAAACAAAAATCTAAGTTAAATAATAAGACTAAATCTAATCTAATCAACGTTTAAATGCACTTTAAATAAAGTTGATTTGATTTAGTCCTACTCTTTAACCATGCTTTTTGGTTGAGATGGAGACGTGTCCAACACAAGATTTCAATTATTCATTTGAAGATTAAATTTGAACTCAACCAAAGCATGAAACCCTAGGCCTATATGTATGGTCTATTTTTTGTTGAACCCTGAGTTGAATTGAATCAATAGCTGTAGATTCCATGTCACCATATGTTGACAAATTCAACCAGTTTGTACACAGTGGTTTGTGTGTTACTCAGAAACACATAAGCACATCAACTTGCTTACTTAAATATTCTCATCGCCTACTCACATTTGAAAGATGAATGCAAATTCCCAGCTGCTATTCCCTGAAGCTCTTTTAAACAGAGAATGGAGCGTTGTCGTTTCTCTTTCAGTTACAGGCCATAGCACATTTCACTGACCTAGTCTATTCGCCTAATCGGTCACGAAGCCGTTAGTTCAAAATAAATAGGTCTGCTCACCTCCGTATTATGTAAAACAAATACATTTTATTTATTTATTCATTCATGTTATCTCATACAAATAAATACAAATATGTTATCAGCTTAGTTTTAATTGTGTTATATAGATAAATCTAACATTATAAATAATATTAAACAATATCAGAGAGGGGTTGCCTATACGTCAAAATATTTGATACAACATCCAAAATAAATTCAGGTAGGCCTATGACATTTATGCATTTATTCTTGACAAGATCTACCCACCACGTATTACAGCACACTTTTTCATTCAAGTTCATGAGAAAAACTATAATTTGTCTCTACATAAACACAACAATAGCAGGCCTCAGTGGTGTGTGTAGCGGAGGGAATGCGCAGGTTTACACCGTATACCCACTTCTTTTTCAGTGGGCATTGCGTGTATTTCTTAATGCTTAGGTTAAATGTTGATAAACTATTATTTCTTCACATTTTAGATGCAGCAATGGGCACATGGCGGTAGGCCTACACGAGAATGTTCCAAAATGCAATTAGCAGGAAAACACCATTCTAAAATGTGCACCGCACATGTGAGAGGTTTCATGGATGGAGATTGAAATATCTATAAGAAATGTAGATACTATGGGAGATCTAAAGATGCAACAACCTTCATCAGTTGCTAATATGAATAGGATAATGCATTTGGCTGCTAGACAATGAAATAAAGTTGAAAGAAAACCAGTAGAACAGGAAAATGCATATGAGGAAGTCTTTATCAAATAATTGCCTCCACCTTTCTATGGTGGGATTTTGGCTATAGGCTACTTTGAAGAAATGGTAAGGCATGCCTCATAATACGGAGTAAAACATCTAGGTTTCAAACAATTAAGGAACAGGAAAAATATAGTGATGCTAATGATAGGCCTAGCCGTCTTCTGGTAGACAGAAAGGCTTTCCCAAAAACTGGGAAATGTTAACTAGCTACAAAGTAGCCTATGCCTACATGGCAGAATGATATCAGGATTATTTGCATTAATCCAGTGGCCATTTGTTTTGTAAACTCCATCTCATGTGCTACAGAAACACCACTAACAAACCACAGTGCTAGGTGCTGTCACACTGGAATTATTAAAGGCTAACTACACAAAAATAGTTTTATCTTAGATATTTCCCAGAGCTCAAAAGTAGTCTCCTGATGTGGTATTGTTATGGACATTGTTATGGTCTTTGAAAGCATTGTTATGGACTTAGAACATCCAATTTTGTTGTTTTTCTATAAAACAAAGTGTGACTTTGAGAGTGAAAATCTGAATATAAATAAATAGATCTGAAACCTTTGAATTTCTGACTCAGTTGACAGACTAATTTATCTGTTTCAATATTATGCCTACAATTAGCCTACTTGCACAGTACAGCTTGGGTTGGCCTGACTGTGAAAGACCAATATGAACAGTACAGCTTGGGTTGGCCTGACTGTGAAAGACCAATATGAACAATACAGCTTGGGTTGGCCTGACTGTGAAAGACCAATATGAACAGTACAGCTTGGGTTGGCCTGACTGTGAAAGACCAATATCAACAGTACAGCTTGGGTTGGCCTGACTGTGAAAGACCAATATGAACAGTACAGCTTGGGTTGGCCTGACTGTGAAAGACCAATATGAACAGTACAGCTTGGGTTGGCCTGACTGTGAAAGACCAATATGAACAATTATCATTGTTTCTCATAGAATATTTCCCACAGGGCACCTTTCCTTCGCTGGGCGGGCCGTTTGGGACATTTTTGCCAAAATTAGAGTATACCCACTTCTTCAGGCACCACTACACCACTGCCAGGCCCATAGGCAATAATCCTACAAAGATTTAAAACCATACAAACACTGTTTACAGTGAAATGTTGTTAACACACTCTACATATGCACCTATCCTATAGACAATGTAATACATAGGCTAAATTTACAATACCACAACCTATCTTTAAAACTATTGGTCTTCTTATAGTGAAGGCCTATCAATAGGAAATAGACCAAAACCAAAAATGCACTCTTTCATTCTAAACGGTAAAATTGGAAACGGACATTCTTTTATACGATTAGAATGTGAAAAAACGTTGAAATATGTATTCTACAGTATTTTTAGCCTATTGGCTTGGGGGCTTATCTCCAGAATTTGATCATTCTTTATCTCGGCCGTCTCTGTTCCATTCCGTTGGGCAGAAATCCTGCAATAATAGGCACCGGCCATATGAGGGCAGCAACACTCCACACTATTATCACTAGAGTCATGAAACAAGCCACAAGAGTTGACTCGATGGGTTTACGGTTCAATCTCCAACTTTTGTCCCCATTTAGTTCGTCAAGGCTGAAGTCAACACAGCAGAAATTGATGGGATCCCCCGTCTGCTGAGCCTTTGACTTGCCGAATCGCCGGTATCGTGACATGCCACATCCAACACACAGTCTAAACTCCTGCTGGCCGCCGGTGACTCCGAGGTGTTCGATGAGAACAGGTGAGATGGCTCTGTTGATAGCAGCAGAGAAAAAAGCCCTTCCATTGTTATTGGCGGTATATATAAACACATCGCACTGGAAACCGAAGTTGCTGCCCCAACGAGCCACCAGCGAGGTGGGGAAAAGTCTCTGCACGCTGACGTTGCAATGTGGCAACGGCTGTAATGAAGTGTCTGACGAGGAGGCTTCGCTCTCCTCCACGGATCTCTTCGAGTAGTGCACGTCCACCTCCAAGTTGGCCAAAAATCTGTTGGTGGAGTTGATGGGGGGTAACAGGAGGTCCTCGTCGCTCCAGCCGTGGCACCGCTGGAGTAGTCCGGCTACGGTGGTCAGGGCCAGCAGAAAAGTCGGGGAGTTGCTCAGCATGGCATTGGGTGCGTCGCTCCTACTCGCATGATGTTCCGTGGGGATGCAAGGCAACTGACGAGGCGTGTCCGTCGTTAATAAAATGCAGAAAACGGCCGTCTCCAGCGCTTACACAAACATCCATAGTGTGCATCTTCCGTTGCGGGAGAGGACAGTTGGAAACGTCAGCTGCCCGTCACACGCGCCGTGCGCGCCCCCCGCCCTAGATTTGGTTCCCAAAGTAACTGGCTTCTTGCCAAACTGCTACTGGGCGCTACTTTGCATGCAAGAGATAGGCTGTGGTGTGCTGCGAGGACCCTGGTACTCTCAGGTGTGTGAGGAAGGAAAGGAGGAGTTGCCCTATCTGGGAACATGCATTGCAACCTTCGCGCCTCTCTTCACTTAATACGTGCTTCAGGGACATGGTGGGAGGAAGATACAAGGCATTCCCCCTCCTCTTCCTCCCTCCCTGTAGGATATCTGCAACCCTGGGATGGATAAGTTATTGTGTAATGTATGATTGTTCCAAAACATATCACCCTTATTGCTTTCTATTTGGGCAACTGAGTCCCTATGCCCTAGGCCTGTAATATGAATTGTGATGCAGGAAAATATGTCTCCTTATGACTAAAATTTTTACTTTGTCAAAAGAGTAAAATGTTCAATGGTGCTAAAGCGGATTCGAGATTCAGCACCATTGAAGCGGACAGCAACTCATGAATTCCACAGACAATGGACTGGGAGAATTCCGCTCCAGGGTGACGTTCCCCATTGGTACAGACCTAGGATCAGCTTCCCCTCGCCCGACCCCATTAGTGAGGAAAATGCTAAACTGACCCAGGATCAGCGTCAAGGGCCAACTTGTCTTCGCCCTACTCCAAGAAGCCTTACTAAGAAGAAGTCCTGAAGGGGAAGGCTCCCATGCTAGACTGTTCAGCCATATTTAAAACAATAAACCTATATTATAGTAAATAATAGGGAATACATCTGCAAATAAACAAAAATAGACTTCTCCATTGTTTGTTTTAAATCCCGACCACACCATCAGTGATTCCTGGTCTGTCGCCACCTCTTCCATTCTATGAGAAGGTAGAGTCCCATAATTGGTGCTCATTCAACGGAATTAGTCAATCTATTGATTATCCTCAAATGCCTCTTCAGGGTGAGTCTGTGTGCACACCAGTTGATGGTAATTACACAAGCATAAGATGGCAATGAAATCCCCCTTAGGATGCCAGGAGCAAGGCATATCAAATCAAAGCTTAGGATGCCAGGAGCAAGGCATATCAAATCAAAGCTTAGGATGCCAGGAGCAAGGCATATCAAATCAAAGCTTAGGATGCCAGGAGCAAGGCATATCAAATCAAAGCTTAGGATGCCAGGAGCAAGGCATATCAAATCAAAACTTAGGATGCAAGGAGCAAGGCATATCAAATCAAAGCTTAGGATGCCAGGAGCAAGGCATATCAAATCAAAGCTTAGGATGCCAGGAGCAAGGCATATCAAATCAAAGCTTAGGATGCCAGGAGCAAGGCATATCAAATCAAAGCTTAGGATGCCAGGAGCAAGGCATATCAAATCAAAACTTAGGATGCAAGGAGCAAGGCATATCAAATCAAAGCTTAGGATGCCAGGAGCAAGGCATATCAAATCAAAGCTTAGGATGCCAGGAGCAAGGCATATCAAATCAAAGCTTAGGATGCCAGGAGCAAGGCATATCAAATCAAAGCTTAGGATGCCAGGAGCAAGGCATATCAAATCAAAGCCTAGGATGCCAGGAGCAAGGCATATCAAATCAAAGCTTAGGATGCCAGGAGCAAGGCATATCAAATCAAAGCTTAGGATGCCAGGAGCAAGGCATATCAAATCAAAGCTTAGGATGCCAGGAGCAAGGCATATCAAATCAATGCAGATGAATTGCCTTAAGGGGAAGTAATCAAGTTAGATGCTCTCTCTTTATGATAATGTATTTAGTGTTAATTATTTCTATTTCAGCCCCAGTCAGACTTCTTAGAGTGCATGTTTAGATGTGTTACCACCAGCAGACTCAGTAATGTCAAGTGTAGGGATCACATCAAATCAAATTGTATTTGCCACATGCGCCGAATACAACAAAATGCTGTATTCGCTTGTAAGTAAGCTGAAATGCTTACTTACAAGCCCTTAACCACCTGCCGTTCAATAAATATTTACTAAATAAACGAAAGTATTATTATTTTTTTATCTAAAAGTAACACCAGAAAATGACATAACAATAACAAGGCTATATACAGTTTGTGACAGACAGCCGTTATGAAGGAACATTACTGGCAAATTCTACTGGGAAATGTAGCTGTGGTGCACTCAAAGGTAGCCAGGCACATCAGTAAACATCTGTCTCTCTCTATAAGCGCAGGTAGGACACCTTGTGAGGGTAACTCAGCTGTTCTGTGACACATAGGATTGCTTTTTAACTCTATTTGATGTTGGAAAATACAATAAACCTCAATATGTTAGGAACAGCTCCATTTTGTGAGTGGGTAAACCTGATTTAGAATTACAGCCACGTTACTGGGACACAGCTGGCTGCAGTGTTGGCAGGGATTTTATTTTTCTGTGGCGCTTTAATCAACGTTTACATATTTTACTAGCACACCTGTGCTATTTTGGCATGTGACAATGTCCGAAACCTCCCCTCTGCCACCATGTAGGCTATTGTTCTGTTCTGTGCCTTCAGGTTCTGTACAGACCTGATTAGATTACGCTCACACACATAGCGGTGTCACAGAGTTCAATGGAAAATGTCCCCTGGACGTCTATATCACGTCTGGCTTGAAGCCTGGCTGAAGAGAAAAAAACACATCCTGACTGCTTGTCTTGTTGCAGTTGACAGTTTCAAAACAGATATAATTTACCCCACAAAACACTTAATCATTTAGACCACAGGTATGCATAAATCACATTCATTTCAGGGTCAAATAAAGTAAAGAGGATTGTTACGAATTCCCTGCCGGTGACTGTTATCAGCACCTCACAACTCTAAGCTCCACACTCCACTCCCCATCCCCCATGACTGGAGCCTGAGAGTCTAGACTCTAGGGGGTAACAGAAACCTGCGTCTCAAACTCCCTCTGACCTGTGTGACCTGTGTGACCTGTGCCCTGGTAGATCGCTAGGGAGGTTACTAGAGGTCCGGACATCTGCCCATCGTCTTGACTCTGCAGGTCACACTATACTGTCTCCCTCAAGCAGTGGCAGAGAGCAACATCTGTCTCTGCCCATCAACAACTGGACTCACTCATATCTCTGGACTTGTGGGATGGTGTGGGTGCCCAAAGTGAGTTGTGTGACATTTGTATATTGTTCTTCATAGTTAGTTACTATTATTGTCTATTGTATGTTGAGTTTACTGTGCTGTGTGATACTCTGCAGATGGCATATGCAATCTATACAGTCCTTTCACATTTACTACTGCTATATTCTGTAAGATTCTGTATCTATGCATTTGTGCCCTGGTGTATTCATTCGGTATGTGTGTATTAATTACCTCTGTTTCTGTCCATTACAGAACCACTATGCTCTAAGTACAAAAACGTGTGCTATCTAGAACCTTAAAGGGTTCTTCGTTTGTCCCCATAGGAGAACCCTTTGAATAACCCTTTTTGGTTTCAGGTAGAACCCTTTTGGGTTCCATGTAGAACCCTCTGTAGAAAGGGTTCTACATGGAACCCAAAACGGTTCTACTTGGAACCAATAAGGATTCTACCTGGAACCAAAAGGGTTCTCCTATGAGGACAGCCGAAGAACCCTTTTGGAACTCTTTTTTCTAACAGTATACCATTCCACTATCTTTCCCACTTTATATCCCAATGTACATTCCCACTTTATATCCCAATGTACATTCCCACTTTATATCCCAATGTACATTCCCACTTTATATCCCAATGTACATTCCCACTTTATATCCCAATGTACATTCCCATGTGCATCCCCATATTCATCTTCCTCGGTGTGTTTAAATAAAGTTCCTGTGTGTTAACTCTTGGGCTGCTTTTTCCCCTCTAACCAGGGACGATGTCAGTGAGTCACAAACCAGTAAAATACATAGAGCCAGGTCGCTCTCTTTCACTGATATACATTAATGTTATATGGGATATTCCTTATTCTAACTTCCCTTTAATGTTTAAGCCAGAAAACCACTATCAACGTGAGAGCCCTTTTCAAAAGATAAGATCCCGGCTTTACAGGGTTAACCATCACAAGGGTCATCAACCTGGAGAGGGAAAAAAGCTAAACATTAATGACACACTTTCTCTTTTTATGTTTGTCGGGAATATGTATGACACTTGTATGAATTATATTTCCCTTTGAGCTGCTTGAATGGTTTAATTTGCTGTGAAGGACTGCCTCCAGCCTTTTGATGTGAGCACCAGCTGAAGTAAAAGACAGGTCGCCTCTGGCCTCAATTTGCACCTGAAAACACCTCTCGTCCTCTATTCCTCCCCTGTTGTTTATTAAGGCCTATTCTGTTCCATCTTTTCCTTGAAAACTTCCACACACACTCCTCCCCAATGCGCGCGCACACACACACACACACACACACACACACACACACACACACACACACCCATTGCTTGACACTGATCGACATACACAAATACAGAGACAATGACACACAAACTCGCCCACACATTCCTAAATACATCCCCCTCCAAATATCAAATATGCTCCAGACAGACAATGTGCCCGGCGAATGGAGCGAAAATGTAAATTACTTTCTTGTTCATTAATTATGCTATAAAAATGTAAATTGCTTCAGCGCCAAAAATGCTAATGGGACAGAGATAAAAGTCTCTCTTGTGCCAAAGTAGAATGTATAAAAGATTCATTTTCTCAAAATGTATCTCTTTTTACCGGGGACCTTGCTAAAAAGAGACCTGTTCGTGGCTTCTGGTCTCTCCTCCATCCACTCTGACTGTGCAGGAGCAGACAGGCAGTATTTCTCTGTACTATAGGCTCACACAGACAACCTGTTTCGTTAGATATTGGCTATTGGATAAATTTGTCTTCACATCCTCCATGCTCTCACTCCTTTTGTGGATCTGAGCCTTGTGACTGAGTCCCTTGATTCTTCTTACTTCCGCTGTTCCTTTTCATTCCAACAAAGGCAAGGCAAGTCCCCTGACCCATCACCATGGTAACCAGCTGACCTTTACTTATTGGTTGAGATGAGGGACAATTTAGAAGTGGAGAGATTTAGAGAGGAGTTATATTATTAATGTCCATCTGATTCTATCTTTAGGAGAAACTTGAAAAGTGCCTCTTGGTAGGATGTGTGTTCAGGTTAGGGTTTATGTTAGTTTCTATAGCTACTTGCATGTCTGGTGCATTGTCTTACATCAGATAGCACGTTGATTCCACCTGCACCGGTTGAGGGATGAGCGTCGTGGAGGAGGGACGCTATCTGACGTGAGACAATGTGGCTGGTGTGGTTGTGTACTCATACAGTGAATGAGAGGTTTGATATGATTACATTTGTACATGCCTTAAAAAACAACAGTGACAACACCAATATAAATGAGGGGACTGACAAACCAACACACCGACACTCTAACACATACATTATTTTTTGTTATTGTTGTATTGTTTGTATATCGATGTATTTTACATTCGTGTGACTGTCTATCAGTGTTTTCTTACTTGTCAGGTATTTTTGTTGTTGTGGACCCCAGAAAGAATACTGCTGCCCCTGTGAAAGCTAATGGGGATTCAAATAAACCAATCATGTCAAAAGCATTACTATTTAGATTGAGAAGTTGGACAGGCGGACTCAAATGCCCCCAACATATACCGTGATTGTGGTGAGTAGCAAAATGTTTCGATCTGCAGAGATCAGGGTACACACAATCTTCCCTCCTCCTCCTCCCCCCTGTGTCTGTGAGACTGCAGATGGATCCATAGGAGAAAGGAGCACTAATTAGTAGCATTAACTAACGAGGAGTCCTGTTAGGAGCCGTGCGGGATGGCGGGCGGAGGAAGGAAGGAAGCGTTGTGTTATTATGTACTGTATGTGGAGGTGCTCATTTCTCTCACAGGAAACAGAATTATCAGTCTTGATGAGGCAAAGCAGCACTGTTTATTAGACACACAACATCAAGACACTGATTAAAACAAGACGATGTGAATCTGAACTCCCATGTTGACCTGTTATAATAGCACTGGGCAAGATCAGAGGAACGATACAAACTATAATGTCTCTGTGTTTCTTAATAAGGCCCTCTCAGGAGATTCAGTGGTTGTTGTGGGCTGGAAGGGTTAGTATGGGGCAATATAGTTTGGGGTAAATGATGGATTTGATTAGAAACTTCTCATGTACTGGCACGTGATGTATAGGCACTAGTACCAAACTACTTTTTTGTTCAGTTTTATATCTGAGTTTATTGTTATGCAGTTTGTTAATACAGTACTATGATGGTTTGTCAGAATTCAGACCACTGTTAGTGAAAAGTAAGAAACTGTATAACAATGCTTCTGAGAAGTAATCGTTCTCAAAATAGAACTGATCTTGCTGTTCCACCTGACAAATAAGAACACCAGGGTCATAGTTAACACACCTGCTTGAACACCAAGGGAAATGTTACAGTTGACATGGTAATGAGCTTGGATGTCTATGGTCTCTACTAACTAACAATTCTACTCCTTCTGCCTTTCAGAACCCTCCGTCTTCACCACACCACCGTGTTCCGCTTTTTCTATCTTTGTCTTCTCTGGGAAAAGATCAATGAAGGACACAGTGCACGGCCGGCCGGGCGCCTGCTGAGGGGTTGTCGACATGAAATAGGCCCTGGGAATATCATCACACTTATCAGACCCTCTGAACAATGGTCGCAGGCAGAGGCTGATCAGGCCCTTCCTCATTGGACTGTGGGAGCCAAGACGGTGTGAGATTGCTTCTTGCCTGCGCCGATGCCTCCACTTCTCAGCGCGGCCGACGTGGACGTGAATCACACGTCGTCCCCCAAAAGGTCACCTTTTGATAGGTTGGAACCGACCAGTCCCCCCCCATCACCTTCCACCCACCACCCCACCGCATCCTCTCCTTTATCCAGTCACACAGAGGAGGAACATTCTCTCTCTGATGCTGTGTGATCGGTTGTCTTCTGGTTCTGTGCGCGTGTGTGTGTGTGTGTGTGTGTGTGTGTGTGTGTGTGTGTGTGTGTGTGTGTGTGTGTGTGTGTGTGTGTGTGTGTGTGTGTGTGTGTGTGTGTGTGTGAGTGTGAACCGTAACCACCCTCTGAAACATGGCGAGAGGGTGTGATTAACATGGGTTGTTTGTCATGGTTGAGCCTGAGAGGTGGGAGGGAGGGAGGAGGGGTGTGGGTGGAGGTAGACTTCTGCTTGCAGAAGAGACTACTTTAGTTTGAAATAGGCATCAGAGAAAGTGTTTGAACTGACATTCAAAGGCAAAGAGGGAGTTGATCAAATCTGTCAGTCATTAGCTCATCCCAGAGTAATTGTTGATGAATAGATGGCTGTGTTATTTTACTATATTGGTTTGAGATCTATTACTTAAATTGCAAATTAAAGAAGTGGAATCATGCAATAATTGTGAAACTAAGATGGAGAGAATGAGAGAAAAATAAATGAAGGGTGAAAGAGAGTCTTATCCCAACCACTGAGTCACTTATCCTGTGTGTCCCCTCCAAACCAAAAACAACCTTCCAACAACCACAATAAAATGACATCCTGGTTCATTGCAGCCATTGAAATAACCCACAGTCCTCCTGCTTTGAGCTCATATAACCTCCCACACTGTTAAAATGAACTAAGGTGGTGTTCCACATCTACAGTAGAAGTCGGAAGTTTACATACTCTTAGGTTGGAGTCATTAAAACTCATTTTTCAACCACTCTACACATTTCTTGTTAACAAACTATAGTTTTGGCAAGTCGGTTAAGGCATCTACTTTGTGCATGACACAAGTAATTTTTCCAAGAATTGAATACAGACAGATTATTTCACTCATAATTCACTGTATCACAATTCCAGTGAGTCAGAAGTTAACATACACTAAGTTGACTGTGCCTTTAAACAGCTTGGAAAATTCCAGAAAATGATGTCATGGCTTTAGAAGCTTCTGATAGGCTAATTGACATCATTTGAGTCAATTGGAGGTGTACCTGTGGATGTATTTCAAGGCCGACCATCCAACTCACTGCCTCTTTGCTTGACATCATGGGAAAATCAAAAGAAATCAGCCAAGACCTCAGAAAACAAATTGTAGACCTCTAAGTCTGGTTCATCCTTGGGAGCAATTTCCAAACGCCTGAAGGTACCATGTTCATCTGTACAAACAATAGTACGCAAGTATAAACACCATGAGACCACGCAGCCATCATGCTGCTCAGGAAGGAGACGCGTTCTGTCTCCTAGAGATTAATGTACTTTGGTGCGAAAAGTGCAAATCAATCCCAGAACAACAGCAAAGGACCTTGTGAAGATGCTGGAGGAAACAGGTACAAAAGTATCTATATCCACAGTAAAACGAGTCCTATATCGACATAACCTAAAAGGCCGCTCAGCAAGGAAGAAGCCACTGCTCCAAAACCGCCATAAAAAAGCCAGACTACAGTTTGCAACTGCACATGGGGACAAAGATCATACTTTTTGGAGAAATGTCCTCTGGTCTAATGAAACAAAAATGGAACTGTTTGGCCATAATGACCATCGTTATGTTTGGAACGGAAAAGGGGGAGGCTTGCAAACTGAAGAACACCATCCCAACCGTGAAGCATGGGAGTGGCAGCATCATGTTGTGTGGGTACTTTGCTGCAGGAGGGACTAGTGCACTTCACAAAATAGATAGCATCATGAGGGAGGAAAATGATGTGGATACATTGAAGCAACATCTCAAGACATCAGTCAGGAAGTTAAAGCTTGGTCGCAGATGGGTCTTTCAAATGAAAAATGACTCCAAGCATAGTTCCAAAGTTGTGGCAAAATGGCTTAAGGACAACAAAGTCAAGCTATTGGAGTGGCCATCAGAAAGCCCTGACCTCAATCCCATAGAAAATGTGTGGGCAGAACTGAAAAATCGTGTGCTAGCAAGGAGGCCTACAAACCTGACTCAGTTACACCAGCTCTGTCAGGAAGAATGGGCCAAAATCACCCAACTTATTGTGGAAAGCTTGTGGAAAGCTACCCGAAACGTTTGACCGAAGTTAAACAATTTGAAGGCAGTGCTACCAAATACTAATTGAGTGTATGTAAACTTCTGACCCACTGGGAATGTGATGAAAGAAATAAAAGCTGAAATAAATAATTCTCTCTACAATTATTCTGACATTTCACATTCTTGAAATAAAGTGGTGATCCTAACTGACCTAAAACAGGGAATGTTTACTAAGATTAAATGTCAGGAATTGTGAAAAACGGAGTTTAAATGTATTTGGCTAAGGTGTATGTAAACTTCCATCTTCAACTGTACCTTCTCACAGGAATACCAGTGTTAGCTCTGCTATAACTTAAATCATTTTGATTGTAACATTATTTATAATCTCACAATGGGCCTGGCAACTGTGGCCTATAACAAGTCCCAAAGTCTACCATATAGGAACAATTTTCATTTCACAGTCTTCTTTAAAATGTTAATCAAAATATTGACTGAAAATGATCAATCAACATTTATGCTAGAAACCAATTAGAAATGTAAAACCACTTGATTGAATGAGAGAAAAAGTAAAACAAAACATTATTTTTGTGTTTTGATGCTGCCTTTTACATGCACTGAAACACCAAAAAGGGTTTTCACAACACTCCTAAAAATACAACAACACCCTCTTAAAAACACAATTATTCAGATTGTAGAACCACTTTGGTGTTTCAGGGTTCTTCCATTCTGTTTTGAAATCAATTCAGTGTATCAGAACACTTACATTGCGTTTACATTCAAACACCCTCCAAACACCAGATCTCAGTTCAAGTGCACTATTTATGGTTTTACTACACAATGATAGTGTTTTGAGTCTTTCTATTTTAACAGTACAGAGTCCAGGAAGATAAATCCCTTGCCCAAACAAAGAACACCCTCACACTGTGATGTGAACTCCCAGGCTGTTTCACCTTGTGTCTTTACCTAAGGGTCTGTATTGAACCACAACATCAAAGCACATCAATGGAGATTGACTTTAGGATTAGTGACCCTCAGACATCCTATTCTCAATATTCTAAATACAATCCATTGTCTATCTATACAACTCTTAGGCAATCCTGTCATAGTTTCATAACAATCCTCCTATTGGCCTTGTTTCTTTCTTTTTTTAAGATCAGATGATAGAATAGTACTCAATCCACCTTGAATTGAAGGAGAATTTTGACCTTCATGAATGTATCATGTACATAAGTACTGTACTTATGTGCCCAGTGTCCTGTTCGTTCATTCATTCATTCATTCATTCATTCATTCATTCATTCAACAGTGATCAGTTGAAGGAAGCTTATTCTTTAAAAGGGCAGTAGGAGGAAACGGTTTAAATAGTGTCAAAAACCCATTTTCCTATTCCATCTTTTTCTCCTCATAACCACATCCTGTGAGTTGTGCCCTGGGCAGGGACGTGGTCCTCTTGACTCTGATATACAACGTGAAAGGAGAGCGGCCACGGCACCCCAGGATTAGTTTAGCACACTAACGTCAGACTATGGATAGTGCAGAGCCTTTCTGTTCTGTGCTGTTTCTCTGCCGCTCGCTATCCTGCCCACCACACCACACATCACCTTCACCACCCACCCGTCTCCATCTTTCACTTCTATTTTCCCTTTTTCTGTGTTCCTTCCCTCTGTCTGCGAGTCAGTCAGATCAAAGGTGCATGCTCAGGGGATCTCTCATAGAGAAATGCCTCTGATTAGACCAGGCATCCTCTTCCACACTGGACCTATCTCTTCTGTAATGGAGATGGAGTGCATGGAAACACTAGTCTGTACTCTGTACAGTCATCATATTACCATGGAAGTCGACATCAAAGAGGCATAACAGAAGGCCTTTCATACTGCAAGACATAACAGAAGGCCTTTCAGTTTTTGTGTAGTTGTTAGTGATTTTGTATCTTTCACTCTAACATGTTTGAGGAGAGCCTTTATGTGTGTGTGTGTGTGTGTGTGTGTGTGTGTGTGTGTGTGTGTGTGTGTGTGTGTGTGTGTGTGTATGTGTGCGTGTGTGTTTGTTGGTTCGCCTAACTCCCCGTTCCACAAATCTAAATCCTTTAACTGAAAATAATCTGGTGTGGAGATAAAAGGGTTGCTAAGGTAACCAGCAGAACCGTCTCGTGCCTGCCAGCCATTGCAATTACAGTTTTTCTCCATTGGTTTGGCTCATTTCTTGATACAGAAATTACATTCTCAAAACTACATGGACAAACCTCCAAACCACTTGGCAATTGTTCACAACAGAATTGAATTTCTCATTCATTTCATCAAATTGCAAATGCCTAAGTAAATGTCTCAATGTCTCAGTACATCTTTGCAAATGATTAAGTACATGTAGCCTACATTTAGCACAATTTCCAAGTGAATAGATCTTATCGATCTAAACTGATTGTTGATTCTCAGTCTAATGGTTGTTCGCTCCAAAACGTGTCAGCGTCATTTCATTGTATAAGTCATCACATGCACAATAGTCTGTTCAATTGTCAAAATTAGTCAAGAACATAATACCATGAATACCATATATGAATCCCTTGGAACATTTGATACATTTATTACAGCAATTGACAGTCAGGTGAAACTAGAACTTGACTAACGAAGGAGGAGTTTCACACATCTCAGATGACCAATCAAACAGTATGTTTAGTTACCTGACAGGTGCTGTCCATGACTGTGAATGCTGCCAAACATGTATGTAAAGAGCTTGACCATGCAGGACCAGTACAATTTCTGAACATGGAGGCACCTGGCCAAGTAAATGAACAAGGGCAACTGCCTGCTCGAGGAAGAGGAAGAGGAAGAAGAAGAGGAGGAGGAGGAGGAGGAGTAAGGGTGCGTGGTGGTGGAATAGGGGGAAGAGGCCGAGGAGCACGAAGACACCATGCTGTCCCGGATGAAATTCGGGCCACAATTATAGATGTCATCAACCATGGCCTCACAATGGCGCAGGCAGGTCGTCAAGTGCAGCCTAATGTGCCTCGCTCAACAGTCTCCTCCATCATCCAAACCTTTCGCAGGGAAAACAGGTATGTAGTCAGTCAATGGTGGAATTATATGTTGTATAGGACAGGACACTGTGCATAGAGCAAGAAATATATTTATTTACACATTTACCTATTCATTTAGTGTGTGTGTGTGTGTGTGTGTGTGTGTGTGTGTGTGTGTGTGTGTGTGTGTGTGTGTGTGTGTGTGTGTGTGTGTGTGTGTGTGTGTGTGTGTGTGTGTGTGTGATAGGCCTACAGTAATATCTTACCTCAATGAGATGTTATGATACTAAAAATGACAAGAAATACATTGGAGAAAATAAACTATGGAATAGTTTATTTTCTACAGTATTGATGATACAGTTTACAGTAGTATTCCAGTCACTGTGCAGTGATGCATTAGAATTGTGGTAAAGTTACTGTAAGTAAAACAACAATACAATTACATAGGTAACTCATTCTGTAAGGAATACATAAGGTATACATTACGAATGGAGTGTTGTCCTTTGACTTCTATATCTAGGATTGGACGACAACCTTGCACGGGTGGCAGAGGAAAACTTCTCAATGAACAACGAGAACAAGAGATCTGTAACATGGTGATGGCAAATAATGCCATCACATTGAGACAGATCCGCGCTGCAATCCTACAAGACAATGCCATATTCCAAAATGTCAACTCTATAAGCAACTCCACAATAGACCGGATATTGAAGAAGCATCAGATGACAATGAAGCAAATTTACAGGCTACCATTTGAGAGGAACTCTGATAGAGTGAAAGAGCTGCGGTACCAGTATGTACATGTAAGTCAGTTACTGGTTGTCCATCATTATAACCTTTTTACAATTAAGCAGTGGTTCCCAAACTTTTTTGGCTTCAGTACCCACTTTACCTGATTTGTGTATCCAGGTAATCCAGGTATGGAAGTATTTGATTTATCTGACGTCAACATTTCGCCTAAAAACGGCAGCTTACTGTATGATGCAATTATCATTATAATCCTTATTTTGAAGAATATAACATACAATAAGAAAAGGGGTCAAAGAGCTGCAATTAGTGCCTCCCATGTAAATCTATCTAATACTGTGGGTTTTACTGTAACATTTCAGTAAGTCTAGTCATTGATGATTTCCCCCCTCCCCTTTCTGTCAAATACCCCCTGTAGTACCTCTGCATAGGGGTACATGTACCCCAGGTTTGGAACCACTGGAGTAGTGGCCAGTAGTATATTGAACTTGTGGAGAACATAGAACATTCCTATGTAATTGTCTGTAACTGTAGTGTATGACTCTTCTGTATGACTGATTTGATGTTTTCTTTTTTTACGCTATTGTAGAGAATAATGGCATTGGAAGGAAACGAGACCCATCACATCCTCGTGTTTGTGGATGAAGCTGGCTTCAACCTGGCCAAGGGCCGAAGATGTGGCCGTAATATTATTGGCCACCGGGCCACGGCGGATGTCCCAGGCCAGCGAGGGGGCAATATAACTATGTGTGCTGCCATATCTGAGAATGGTGTGGCCACTCACATCCCCAGTCTTGGCCCATACAATACACAGAAGCTCCTCATCTTCTTGGACCGCCTTCATTTTGATTTGATCCCTGAAAATGAGAGAGGTCTCTTAGGGCCTCACCTACCACAATATGTCATTGTATGGGACAATGTGAATTTACACCATGGCCCGCTCATCAGGGCCTGGTTCACTACTCATCCAAGGATGGTCATGGTGTTCCTACCACCTTACTCTCCTTTCCTCAATCCTATTGAGGAGTATTTCTCCGCTTGGAGGTGGAGAGTGTATGAGCATTGGGCTCAAGATCAGAGGTCCCTGCTCCATGCAATGGACGCTGCGTGTGAGGATATTACAGGAGATCAGTGTAGGGGATGGTTGCGACATACACGCCGTTTCTTCCCTCGTTGCATCGCAAGGGAGAATATACGCTGTGATGTGGACGAGAATCTGTGGCCAGACAGACAGCAGCGTGTGGATGGCCAGGAGGGTGAGGATGGTGGCCAGGAGAGGGAGGGTGAGGAGGGAGGGTGAGGACAGCGACCAGTGAAGAACTGTTAGTTGTGAAACTCCAGCTTTATTTACAGCACTGTAGGCTGCATATAATTTTCATTGTTTTTTGTTTGTGTGTTTATATTACAGAATATTATGCTGTATACATTTTCTTTTTACTCTGATGTATGGAAGTTACTTTATGTGTGTGAATGATAATGGTTACAATTTCCTTGGCAGTATGAGTGCAATGTGTGATGTCAAACCTTGGAGGCTACTCTTACCCTAAAATCCTATAGCTGGACAAAAAACAGTACAGTAACCATTGTCAATGAAGGACTGGGCTAAGACTGAAAGGTGGACATGAGGGATATTTCAATGGTCCTCTGCCATAGTGACAAAACATCTAAACATTTTGACTTGCAGTGCTTACACAATGCCAAAGGGACGAAGCATTTTGGGGGCACTGACTGTTTAAATGAGAAGGAAATTTAGTTTTGGTTAAAGCACCAAGAGTGTTGAGAACGTCCGGTCTGTTTCAAGAAATGAGCCAAAGCAATTGAGAAGGATCTTTGCCATTTTCGTGGCACTGACTCTTTATATGGGAAAGGAATTTAGTTTTGAAGCATGAGTGAACAGTTTTAGGAGAGATATGAGCTTTTGCAAGTGAGCTATAGTGTTGTGCTGAACTGTAAGACTGTTTTGCCAAATGATCTTAGAGTTTTGAGAATGTCATTTCTGTTTCAAGAAATGAGCCAAACCAATGGAGAAAAACTGTAATAAAATAAAGCAAACGCTGTAGTGTAAAGTTTGAACTTTTAACATGTATAGTTTAATATTTAGCTGTTAGATCCAAGTTATTTAATTTGAATGAGAACAATAACTTATGTGTAGCCTAAAGTCAACAATTTCCCTTTATTGACACAACATACTCCATAACCTTTGTAATACAGACTCACTGAATGTAACACAGACTCACTGAATGTAATACAGACTCACTGAATGTAATACAGACTCACTGAATGTAATACAGACTCACTGAATGTAATACAGATTCCCTGAATGTAATACAAACACACTGAATGTAATACAGACTCACTGAATGTAATACAGACTCACTGAATGTAATACAGACTCACTGAATGTAATACAGACTCACTGAATGTAATACAAATTCACTGAATGTAATACAGACTCACTGAATGTAATACAGACTAAATTAGAAGACAGAAGTTGGGGTTGACTACACAGTATATCTTGGTCATTGCTGACTGTTACTGTCAAAGTGACTATGTATTTCTTTCAGTTAGTTCCTGAGGATATCACCATGCGATAAAACAGGTTGACAATGTGGGCAGAAACCATGTCATTTTAGAATGAAACTGCAAGCTTTTCCCTTTGAGATCACAACTATGGGAAAAATTGCATCAAGGCGACACTGAGAATGCCTATACTGAATTTTTATCAGTGGGTATGGTGTCTGTTATGACAGTGAAACAGAGAAAAATGTTGTTGTTTGAAAGACATTCACAGCACATTGACAACAATGAACAAACGAGAAGTAGAGCTGACTGTGAAACTAGAACGTGCTGACCTTGAGAAAATAGTCTCACTCCTATCCCATCTAACTTCATCCAAAACTTCAAATAGACTTTTCTATTTCTTAGTATCCAAAATGATTACATTTGCATATACATTCATCCATCATGTTTTGATTGGTTTCAGTTAACTGATTTGTTTTCATTTTGGGAATAATAACAAGAGGTCTTGTCAGGTAGGCACACACAGGAACTCAGATGAACTCACATGCCCGCCCGCCCGCCCGCCCGCCCACATGCACAAACACACACGCACGCACGCACGCACGTACGCACGCACGCACACACACACACACACACACACACACACACACACACACACACACACACACACACACACACACAGTCACACACAAAATCAATATATGAGCACAGCTGCAGAGAAAGATAGCCACACACTGTAAGAGAGATCCCCTAACTCACCAGGTTGCCCATACAGTTGAGTTGTGGAACAGACCAGACCCATTTTGGATGACTGTTGGGTATAAAATAAAGTCTAGGGTCCCGCAAAAGTGTGCCACACAGATGACACGTAACATTCTACAAAAAAGGGTTCCAAAAGGGTTCTTCAGCTGTCCTCATAGGTAGAACCCTTTTGGGTTCCATGTAGAACCCTCTTTGGAAAGGGTTTTTACATAGAACCCAAAATAGTTTCACGTAGAACTAAAAGAGTACTACCTGGAACCAAAAAGGGTTCTTCAAAGGAATATCCTATGGGGACAGCTGAAGAACCCATTAACCCCTACATGTATTAAAAAAAAAACACACACATAATGATATATCAAATGTATATTTAACCTCTTCATTTAACATTCATAGTAATTAACTAAAAAAAACTAAAAAATATTAGTGTTTATCAGTAAAGTACTTTGGAACCCACCCTGTTACAATGTTCCAAGAGGAAGCTGTCAATAAAGCTTTTATAAACAAACATGGCGGCGCACATGGAGGCGTGAGCTATGACAACAGGAGCACGACTTTACGTGCGCAATAACATTGTTAATCTGATATAGATAATGGTTCATGATAAAAGTCATATCGCTTAATGCAAGGATTTGGAAATTGAACACAGTGAGTAACTTCAAACCCTGTGATCAAAGCTATTTTTTAACAGACGTTCAACAATGCATCTAGCTTACAAATGTCACTAGCTAGCTAATGTGGCTGTCAGTGTCATGTCAAGAATGGATAGCTCGAGTCGCGATCTAACTTAGCTAGCTAGCTATGTTTCTTATTAACTGTATTCGTGATTCATTTCTTGAATAACTAACAAGCACATAACATTATTATCTTACACAAATGCTAATGTATTTACCCTATGTGAACTTGGAATAACGTGATTTGCATCGCCTGAATCTCTCTAGGTGTATGCAAGGCTCTCCATGGTAAAGATATGGCATTCACAAGGGTCAATGTAACCATAGAAACATCTCATCCTCTATCTCTCTCTCCTACACACTCTCATACGCACAGACACAACCTTGTTTATGTCTCTTTCTCTCTATATATCTCTCTCTGCTCTAGCTGGAGGATAGTGTGTTTGTGGCATTGCACTGATCTCCCATAGAGACTATAGAGTAGCTCGGCTACAGCAGAGCAGATGTCTCTATGGTTTGAGTGGGTGTTTTAGGAGAATGAATGCTGCTGGCAGGTGAGCGAGCGACACTTGCTCTACAGTCTGCAGACAATCATAATTTCAAATGTTAAAGTATTATTGACTTGGTTGTGCATGAAAGATACTGACATATACTGTTTGTGCATGTGGTGATGTTTTTGTGATTTGTTTGATATATTTGGAGGTACTAAACATTTAGTTGAATTCTCAAAGATAGATAACTTATGTGAAACCAACTCCTTCAAGTTATCCATACAGTGAGGGAAAAAAGTATTTGATCCCCTGCTGATTTTGTACGTTTGCCCACTGACAAAGAAATGATCAGTCTATCATTTTAATGGTAGGTTTATTTGAACAGTGAGAGACAGAATAACAACAACAAAAAATCCAGAAAAACACGTCAAAAATGTTAGAAATTGATTTGCATTTTAATGAGGGAAATAAGTATTTGACCCCTCTGCAAAACATGACTTAGTACTTGGTGGCAAAACCCATGTTGGCAATCACAGAGGTCAGACGTTTCTTGTAGTTGGCCACCAGGTTTGCACACATCTCAGGAGGGATTTTGTCCCACTCCTCTTTGCAGATCTTCTCAAAGTCATTAAGGTTTCGAGGCTGACGTTTGGCAACTCGAACCTTCAGCTCCCTCCACAGATTTTCTATGGGATTAAGGTCTGGAGACTGGCTCGGCCACTCCAGGACCTTAATGTGCTTCTTCTTGAGCCACTCCTTTGTTGCCTTGGCTGTGTGTTTTGGGTCATTGTCATGCTGGAATACCCATCCACGACCCATGTTCAATGCCCTGGCTGAGGGAAGGAGGTTCTCACCCAAGATTTGACGGTACATGGCCCCATCCATCGTCCCTTTGATGCGGTGAAGTTGTCCTGTCCCCTTAGCAGAAAAACACCCCCTAAGCACAATGTTTTCACCTCCATGTTTGACGGTGGGGATGGTGTTCTTGGGGTCATAGGCAGCATTCCTCCTCCTCCAAACACGGCAAGTTGAGTTGATGCCAAAGAGCTCCATTTTGGTCTCATCTGACCACAACACTTTCACCCAGTTCAAATCAAATCAAATCAAATTTATTTATATAGCCCTTCGTACATCAGCTGAAATCTCAAAGTGCTGTACAGAAACCCAGCCTAAAACCCCAAACAGCAAGCAATGCATGTGAAAGAAGCACGGTGGCTGGGAAAAACTCCCTAGGAAAAACTCCTGAGAAAGGCCAAAAACCTAGGAAGAAACCTAGAGAGGAACCAGGCTATGAGGGGTGGCCAGTCCTCTTCTGGCTGTGCCGGGTGGATATTATAACAGAACATGGTCAAGATGTTAAAATGTTCGTAAATGACCAGCATGGTCAAATAATAATAATCATAGTAATTGTCGAGGGTGCAACAAGCACGTCCGGTGAACAGGTCAGGGTTCCGTAGCCGCAGGCAGAACAGTTGAAACTGGAGCAGCAGCATGGCCAGGTGGACTGGGGACAGCAAGGAGTCATCATGCCAGGTAGTCCTAGGGCTCAGGTCCTCCGAGAGAAAGAAAGAAAGAAAGAGAGAATTAGAGAGAGCATATTTACATTCACACAGGACACTGGATAAGACAAGAGAATACTCCAGATGTAACAGACTGACCCTAGCCCCCCGACACATAAACTACTGCAGCATAAATACTGGAGGCTGAGACAGGAGGGATCAGAAGACACTGTGGCCCCATCCGATGATACCCCCGGACAGGGCCAAACAGGCAGGATATAACCCCACCCACTTTGCCAAAGCACAGCCCCCACACCACTAGAGGGATATCTACAACCACCAACTTACCGTCCGAAGACAAGGCCGAGTATAGCCCACAAGGATGTCCGCCACTGCACAACCCAAGGGGGGGGCGCCAACCCAGACAGGAAGACCACGTCAGTGGCTCAACCTACTCAAGTGACGCACCCCTCCCATGGACGGCATGGAAGAACACCAGTAAGTCAGTGACTCAGCCCCTGTAAAAGGGTTAGAGGCAGAGAATCCCAGTGGGAAGAGGGGAACCGACAAGGCAGAGACAGCAAGGGCGGTTCGTTGCTCCAGCCTTTCCGTTCACCTTCACACTCCTGGGCCAGACTATACTTAATCATAGGACCTACTGAAGAGATAAGTCTTCAGTAAAGACTTAAAGGTTGAGACTGAGTCTGCGTCTCTCACATGGGTAGGCAGACCATTCCATAAAAATGGAGCTCTATAGGAGAAAGCCCTACCTCCAGCCGTTTGCTTAGAAATTCTAGGGACAATTAGGAGGCCTGCGTCTTGTGACCGTAGCGTACGTGTAGGTATGTACGGCAGGACCAAATCGGAAAGATAGGTAGGAGCAAGCCCATGTAATGCTTTGTAGGTTAGCAGTAAAACCTTGAAATCAGCCCTTGCCTTAACAGGAAGCCAGTGTAGGGAAGCTAGCACTGGAGTAATATGATCAAATTTTTTGGTTCTAGTCAGGATTCTAGCAGCCGTATTTAGCACTAACTGAAGTTTGTTTAGTGCTTTATCCGGGTAGCTGGAAAGTAGAGCATTGCAGTAGTCGAGCCTAGAAGTAACAAAAGCATGGATTAATTTTTCTGCGTCATTTTTGGACAGAAAGTTTCTGATTTTTGCAATGTTACGTAGATGGAAAAAAGCTGTCCTTGAAGCAGTCTTGATATGTTCTTCAAAAGAGAGATCAGGGTCCAGAGTAACGCCGAGGTCCTTCACAGTTTTATTTGAGACGACTGTACAACCATCCAGATTAATTGTCAGATTCAACAGAAGATCTCTTTGTTTCTTGGGACCTAGGACAAGCATCTCTGTTTTGTCCGAGTTTAAAAGTAGAAAATTTGCAGCCATCCACTTCCTTATGTCTGAAACACAGGCTTCTAGCGAGGGCAATTTTGGGGCTTCACCATGTTTCATTGAAATGTACAGCTGTGTGTCGTCCGCATAGCAGTGAAATTTAACATT
The DNA here is from genome assembly GCF_901001165.1 of Salmo trutta. Lineage (NCBI taxonomy): Eukaryota > Metazoa > Chordata > Actinopteri > Salmoniformes > Salmonidae > Salmo > Salmo trutta. The sequence goes on from NC_042959.1 coordinate 59,505,111, forward strand.
ATGTTTTCGAATGACATCCCCAAGAGGTAAAATATATAGTGAAAACAATAGTGGTCCTAGAACGGAACCTTGAGGAACACCGAAATTTACAATTGATTTGTCAGAGGACGAACCATTCACAGAGACAAACTGATATCTTTCCGACAGATAAGATCTAAACCAGGCCAGAACTTGTCCATGTAGACCAATTTGGGTTTCCAATCTCTCCAAAAGAATGTGGTGATCGATGGTATCAAAAGCGGCACTAAGATCTAGGAGCACGAGGACAGATGCAGAGCCTCGGTCTGACGTCATTAAAAGGTCATTTACCACCTTCACAAGTGCAGTCTCAGTGCTATGATGGGGTCTAAAACCAGACTGAAGCGTTTCGTATACATTGTTTGTCTTCAGGAAGGCAGTGAGTTGCTGCGCAACAACTTTTTCTAAAATTTTTGAGAGGAATGGAAGATTCGATATAGGCCGATAGTTTTTTATAATTTCTGGGTCAAGATTCGGCTTTTTCAAGAGAGGCTTTATTACTGCCACTTTTAGTGAGCTTGGTACACATCCGGTGGATAGAGAGCCGTTTATTATGTTCAACATAGGAGGGCCAAGCACAGGAAGCAGCTCTTTCAGTAGTTTAGTTGGAATAGGGTCCAGTATGCAGCTTGAGGGTTTGGAGGCCATGATTATTTTCATCATTGTGTCAAGAGATATAGTACTAAAACACTTTAGTATCTCCCTTGAGCCAAGGTCCTGGCAGAGTTGTGCAGACTCTGGACAATGAAGCCCTGGAGGAATACCCAGATTTAAAGATGAGTCCGTAATTTGCTTTCTAATGATCATGATCTTTTCCTCAAAAAAGTTCATAAATTTATTACTGCTGAAGTGAAAGCCATCCTCCATTTGCGAATGCTGCTTTTTAGTTAGCTTTGCGACAGTGTCAAAAAGAAATTTCGGATTGTTCTTATTTTCCTCAATTAAGTTGGAAAAATAGGATGATCGTGCAGCAGTGAGGGCTCTTCGATACTGCACGGTACTGTCTTTCCAAGCTAGTCGGAAGACTTCCAGTTTAGTGTGGCGCCATTTCCGTTCCAATTTTCTGGAAGCTTGCTTCAGAGCTCGTGTATTTTCTGTATACCAGGGAGCTAGTTTCTTATGACAGATGTTTTTAATTTTTAGGGGTGCAACTGCATCTAGGGTATTGCGCAAGGTTGAATTGAGTTCCTCGGTTAGGTGGTTAACTGATTCTTGTCCTCTGACGTCCTTGGGTAGGCAGAGGGAGTCTGGAAGGGCATCAAGGAATCTTTGGGTTGTCTGAGAATTTATAGCACGACTTTTAATCTTCCTTGGTTGGGGTCTGAGCAGATTATTTGTTGCAATTGTAAACGCAATAAAATGGTGGTCCGATAATCCAGGATTATGAGGAAAAACATTAAGATCCACAACATTTATTCCATGGGACAAAACTAGGTCCAGAGTATGACTGTGGCAGTGAGTAGGTCCAGAGACATGTTGGACAAAACCCACTGAGTCGATGATGGCTCCGAAAGCCTTTTGGAGTGGGTCTGTGGACTTTTCCATGTGAATGTTAAAGTCACCAAAAATTAGAATATTATCTGCTATGACTACAAGATCCGATAGGAATTCAGGGAACTCAGTAAGGAACACTGCATATGGCCCAGGAGGCCTGTAAACAGTAGCTATAAAAAGTGATTGAGTAGGCTGCATAGATTTCATGACTAGAAGCTCAAAAGACGAAAACGTCATTGTTTTTTTTTTTGTAAATTGAAATTTGCTATCGTAAATGTTAGCAACACCTCCGCCTTTGCCGGATGCACGGGGGGTTTGGTCACTAGTGTAACCAGGGGGTGAGGCCTCATTTAACACAGTAAATTCATCAGGCTTAAGCCATGTTTCAGTCAGGCCAATCACATCAAGATTATGATCAGTGATTAGTTCATTGACTATAACTGCCTTGGAAGTGAGGGATCTAACATTAAGTAACCCAATTTTGAGATGTGAAGTATCACAATCTCTTTCAATAATGGCAGGAATGGAGGAGGTCTTTATACTAGTAAGATTACTGAAGCGAACACCGCCATTTTTAATTTTGCCCAACCAAGATCGAGGCACAGACACGGTCTCAATGGGGAAAGCTGAGCTGACTACGCTAACTGTGCTAGTGGCAGACTCCACTAAGCTGGCAGGCTGGCTAACAGCCTGTTGCCTGGCCTGCACCCTATTTCATTGTGGAGCTAGAGGAGTTAGAGCCCTGTCTATGTTCGTAGATAAGATGAGAGCACCCCTCCAGCTAGGATGGAGTCCGTCACTCCTCAGCAGGCCAGGCTTGGTCCTGTTTGTGGGTGAATCCCAGAAAGAGGGCCAGTTATCTACAAATTCTATCTTTTGGGAGGGGCAGAAAACAGTTTTCTGCCCTCTGAATCATTCAGATGTTCATTGGCAAACTTCAGACGGGCATGTATATGTGCTTTCTTGAGCAGGGGGACCTTGCGGGCGCTGCAGGATTTCAGTCCTTCACGGCGTAGTGTGTTACCAATTGTTTTCTTGGTGACTATGGTCCCAGCTGCCTTGAGATCATTGACAAGATCCTCCCGTGTAGTTCTGGGCTGATTCCTCACCGTTCTCATGATCATTGCAACTCCACGAGGTGAGATCTTGCATGGAGCCCCAGGCCGAGGGAGATTGACAGTTGTTTTGTGTTTCTTCCATTTGCGAATAATCGCACCAACTGTTGTCACCTTCTCACCAAGCTGCTTGGCGATGGTCTTGTAGCCCATTCCAGCCTTGTGTAGGTCTACAATTTTGTCCCTGACATCCTTGGAGAGCTCTTTGGTCTTGGCCATGGTGGAGAGTTTGGAATCTGATTGATTGATTGCTTCTGTGGACGGGTGTCTTTTATACAGGTAACAAGCTGAGATTAGGAGCACTCCCTTTAAGAGTGTGCTCCTAATCTCAGCTCGTTACCTGTATAAAAGACACCTGGGAGCCAGACATCTTTCTGATTGAGAGGGGGTCAAATACTTATTTCCCTCATTAAAATGCAAATCAATTTAGAACATTTTTGACATGCGTTTTTCTGGATTTTTTTGTTATTATTCTGTCTCTCACTGTTCAAATAAACCTACCATTAAAATTATAGACTGATCATTTCTTTGTCAGTGGGCAAACGTACAAAATCAGCAGGGGATCAAATACTTTTTTCCCTCACTGTATCAGTAGGCTTAAAGATACACTCAATGAATCAGTGTGTCACCTTCTGCATAGATATGGACGAGCTAACTACCACTAGGCTATAGGCTCTTTAGAGAAGTTCCCAGGGGGTCCCTTCATAGGCACAGCCCACCAGCTCAGGGATATAGTCTAGCATACTGTATAGAGTGAGAACCACTCGCTGTCTTCTATGGCAGTCTTGCAATGAGGATTTAGTGACTAGGAAAATACTCTATTACTAGAGGGCCTTGACTTATATGCTGTGTGGGATGGAACACTTCTTGGTAATTATTTTCATGACGTGTCATGTCAGCAGCATCTGTGTCACTTGAGTGTCTATGTGTGAGTGTGTCCTCTGTTCCCAAGGTTGTTGTGTTGTTATTATTATAATAATATAGGCTAAATCTATCTAAATCACTTTTTGACAGCATCACTTTGGATTTAAACAACTTTCTATACTTGTTTGCCCGGCATGGCAGAAGTGGATAGAAAGTAGTATTGGGCAGTTTCCAGATTTTCATACTGTCCTTCTCTCACCCCGGAATATATGTTTATTTCTAGATATATACAGTACCAGTCAAAAGTTTGGACACAACTATTCATTCCTGGGTTTTTCTATATTTTTACTATTTTCTACATTGTAGAATAATAATGAAGACATCAGGACTATGAAATAACACATATGGAATCATGTGGTAACCAAAAAAGTGTTAAACAAATCAATATTTGTATATTTTATATTTGAGATTCTTCAAAGTAGCCACCCTTTGCCTTGATGAGAGCTTTGTACACTCTTGGCATTCTCTCAACCAGCTTCATGAGGTAGTCACCTGGAATGCATTTCAATTAACAGGTGTGCCTTGTTAAATAGTGGAATTTGTTTCTTTAATGCGTTTGAGCCAATCATTTGTGTTGTGACAAGGTACGGGTGGTATACAGAAGATAGCCCTATTTGGTAAAAGACTAAGTCCATATTATGGCAAGAACAGCTCAAATAAGCAAAGAGAAACGACAGTCCATTATTACTTTAAGACATGAAGGTCAGTCAATGCGGAAAATTTCAAGAACATTGAAAGTTTCTTCCAAGTACAGTCGCAAAAACCATCAAGCGCAATGATAAAACTGGCTCTCATGAGGACCGCCACAGGAAAGGAAGACCCAGAGTTACCTCTGCTGCAGAGGATAAGTTCATTAGTTAACTGCAGCTCAGAAATTGTAGGCCAAATAAATGCTTCACAGAGTTCAAGTAACGGACACATCTCAACATCAACTGTTCAGAGGAGACTGTGTGAATCAGGCCTTCATGGTCGATCTGCTGCAAATAAACCACTACTAAAGGACACCAATAATAAGAAGAAACTTGTTTGGGCAAAGAAACATGAGCAATGGACATTAGACCAGTGGAAATCTGTCTTTTTGTCTGATGAGTACACATTTTCAATGTTTGGTTCCAACCGCTGTGTCTATGTGAGAAGCAGAGTAGGTGAACCGATGATCTCCGCATGTGTGGGTCCCACCGTGAAGCATGGAGGAGGAGGTGTGATGGTGTGGGGGTGCTTTGCTGGTGACACTATCTGTGATTTATTTCAAATTCAAGGCACACTTAACCAGCATGGCAACCACAGCATTCTGCAGTGATACCATGCCATCTGGTTTGCGCCTAGTGGGACTATCATTTGTTTTTCAACAGGACAATGACCCAAAACACACCTCCAGGCTGTGTAAGGGCTATTTGACCAGGAAGGAGAGTGATTGAGTGCTGCATCAGATGACCTGGCCTCCACAATCACCCAACCTCAACCCAATTGAGATGGTTTGGGATGAGTTGGAGTGAAGGAAAAGCAGCCAACAAGTGATCAGCATATGTGGTAACTCCTTCAAGACTGTTGGAAAAGCATTCCAGGTGAATCTGGTTGAGAGAATGCCAAGAGGGTGCAAAGCTGTCATCAAGGCAAAGGGTGGCTACTTTGAAGAATTTGTTTAACACTTTTGTGGTTACTACATGATTTGATATGTGTTATTTCATAGTTTTGATGTCTTCAGTATTATTCTACAATGTTGAAAATAGTAAAAAAAAAAATAAGAAAAACCCTTGAATGAGTAGGTGTGTCCAAGCTTTTGACAAGTACTGTATATATTTATGCAAATGTAACATCAATTGTAATAAAACACGTAAACTCAGATTTCGAAAAATTATAATTGCATATGTTGAAGGTTAGACCCTATTTCACACCATCCTGAGGTTTTTGTGTTGTTCTTGCCATCTGTTTAGACACAAAATGCACGGTGGGTCTCATTTCAATCATATAAATATAATTCCTAGAATGGACCTATCCCTTCAGACCACTGCAATTTGGCTGGTACACCATTGACATTTTAAATAAAATAAAAATGTTAACATCTAATTACTACCACAATGATGACTGCCAGTCCACCCACCGTCGAATGTCAACTTAAATGGTCATGGCTATTCTGTTTATATTTCTATGAGTTTAATAGGTTTTCTATGGAGGATTGACAGTATAATATAAAACAACTGATATTTCCATTCAAGTCAAAATTCTCTGATGTGTGGGACCTCCAACCATCTCTGTGGTACCATTTGAAAGTTTAAAATAGATTTTATACCCATTTTAGTAAATGTATCAGCCAAAACATGACACCCACCCCTTTATCCAAGAGAATGTTTTCTCAACCGATAGCAGGCACAACACAAAACCCTAAGATTATGTCAAATAGAGTCTAAGCTACAACATATGTGAATATGAAAAAATATAAATAATACATATAAAATTAAAAAAATCTCAGACATTATAAAATTATTTGACAACCCTGTTTGTAAGCTTTTAAATTTGATCAACCTAGTTTATCTTTTACAGTGACGTAGACATGGATTTCTCATGGTATGGTGGGGTATGCAAAATGAGTCAACTTTGAGTACATTCAGGTGCAAAAAGTCACTTTCTGAGCACTTCTACAATGGGCAAATATGTATGGAAGATATCGTTCAAATCAAAAGGAGTGCTGTCAAAAAGTGATTGAATTCAAATGGATTTACCTTATATCTTGTTGGGTTACCTTGGCAACTGTGTGTGTGTGCCTTTTTTCAGCAAAGTTTTTGCCTTATTTTTTATTTATTTTTTATTTATTTCACCTTTATTTAACCAGGTAGGCAAGTTGAGAACAAGTTCTCATTTACAATTGCGACCTGGCCAAGATAAAGCAAAGCAGTTCGACAACATACAAAAACACAGAGTTACACATGGAGTAAAACAACATACAATCAATGATGCAGTAGAAAAAAATAAGACTATATACAATGTGAGCAAATGATGTGAGATAAGGGAGGTAAAGGCAAAAAAGGCCATGGTGGCAAAGTAAATAAAGTATAGCAAGAAAAACACTGGAATGGTAGATTTGTAGTTTGAAGAAAGTTCAAAGTTCAAATATAAATAATATGGTGCAAAGGAGCAAAATAAATAAATACAGTAGGGGAAGAGGTAGTAGTTTGGGCTAAATTATAGATGGGCTATGTACAGGTGCAGTGATCTGTGAGCTGCTCTGACAGCTGGTGCTTAAAGCTAGTGAGGGAGATAAGTGTTTCGAGTTTCAGAGATTTTTGTAGTTCGTTCCAGTCATTGGCAGCAGAGAACTGGAAGGAGAGACGACCAAAGGAGGAGTTGGCTTTAGGGGTGACCAGAGAGATATACCTGCTGGAGCGCGTGCTACCTGTGGGTGCTGCTATGGTGACCAGTGAGCGGAGATAAGGGGGGACTTTACCTAGCAGGGTCTTGTAGATGACCTGGAGCCAATGTGTTTGGCGACGATTATGAAGCGAAGGCCAGCCAACGAGAGCTTACAGGTCGCAGTGGTCGGTAGTATATGGGGCTTTGGTGACAAAACGGATGGCACTGTGATAGACTGCATCCAGCTTGTTGAGTAGGGTATTGGAGGCTATTTTGTAAATTACATCGCCGAAGTCGAGGATTGGTAGGATGGTCAGTTTTACGAGGGTATGTTTGGCAGCATGAGTGAAGGATGCTTTGTTGCGAAATAGGAAGCCAATTCTAGATTTCACTTTGGATTGGAGATGATTGATGTGAGTCTGGAAGGAGAGTTTACAGTCTAACCAGACACCTAGGTATTTGTAGTTGTCCACAAATTCTAAGTTAGAACCGTCCAGAGAAGTGATGCTGGACAGGCGGGCAGGTGCAGGCAGCGATCGGTTGAAGAGGATGCATTTAGTTTTACTTGTGTTTAGGAGCAGTTGGAGACCACGGAAGGAGAGTTGAATGGCATTGAAGCTCGTCTGGAGGGTTGTTAACACAGTGTCCAAAGAAGGGCCAGAAGTATACAGAATGGTGTCGTCTGCGTAGAGGTGGATCAGAGATTCACCAGCAGCAAGAGCGACATCATTTATGTATACAGAGAAAAGAGTTGGCCCAAGAATTGAACCCTGTGGTACCCCCATAGAGACTGCCAGAGGTCCAGACAGTAGGCCCTCCGATTTGACACACTGAACTCTGTCAGAGAAGTAGTTGGTGAACCAGGCGACGCAATCGTTTGAGAAACCAAGGCTACTGAGTCTGCCGATGAGGATGTGGTGATTAACAGAGTCAAAAGCTTTGGCCAGGTCAATGAATACGGCAGCACAGTATTGTTTCTTATCGATGGCGGTTACGATGTCGTTTAGGACCTTGAGTGTGGCTGAGGTGCACCCATGACCAGCTCTGAAACCAGATTGCATAGCGGAGAGGGTGCGGTGGGATTCGAAATGGTCGGTAATCTGTTTGTTGACTTGGCTTTCGAAGACCTTAGAAAGGCAGGGTAGGATGCATATAGGTCTGTAGAAATTTGGGTCAAGAGTGTCACCTTTGAAGAGGGGGATGACAGCAGCTGCTTTCCAATCTATGGGAATCTCAGACGACACGAGAGGTTGAACAGGCTAGTAATAGGGGTTGCAATAATTTCGGCAGATAATTTTAGAAAGAAAGGGTCCAGATTGTCAAGCCCAGCTGATTTGTAGGGGTCCAGATTTTGCAGCTCTTTCAGAACATCAGCTGAATGGATTTGGGAGAAGGAGAAATGGGGGAGGCTTGGGCGAGTAGCTGTGGGGGGTGCAGTGCTGTTGAATGCAGTAGGGGTAATTAGGTGGAAAGCATGGCCAGCCGTAGAAAAATGCTTATTGAAATTCTCAATTATAGTGGGCTTATCGGTGGTGACAGAGTTTCCTATCCTCAGTGCAGTGGGCAGTTGGGACGAGGTGTTCTTATTCTCCATGGACTTTACAATGTCCCAGAACTTTTTAGAGTTTGAGTTGCACGAAGCAAATTTCTGTTTGAAAAAGCTAGCCTTGGCGTTTCTAACTGCCTGTGTGTATTGGTTTCTAACTTCCCTAAAAAGTTGCATATCGCGGGGGCAGTTCGATGTTAATGCAGAATGCCACAGGATATTTTTGTGTTGGTTAAGGGCAGTCAGGTCTGGGGAGAACCAAGGGCTATATCTGTTCCTGGTTCTAAATTTCTTGAAAGGGGCATGCTTATTTAAGAGGGAGAGGAAGGCATTTAAAAAAAATACTGACGGGATGAGGTCAATATCCTTCCAGGATACCAGGGCCAGGTCGATTAGAAAGGCTTGCTCGTTGAAATGTTTCAGGGAGCGTTTGACAGTGATGAGTGGAGGTTGTTTGACCGCTGACCCATTACGGGTGCAGGCAATGAGGCAGTGATCGCTGAGATCTTGGTTGAAAACAGCAGAGGTGTATTTAGAGGGCACGTTGGTTAGGATGATATCTATGAGGGTGCCAGTGTTTGCGGCTTTGGGGCTGTACCTGGTGGGTTCATTAATAATTTGTGTGAGATTGAGGGCATCAAGCTTGGATTGTAGGATGGCTGGGGTGTTAAGCATGTCCCAGTTTAGGTCACCTAGTAGCACGAGCTCTGAAGATAGATGGGGGGCAATCAGTTCACATATGGTGTCCAGAGCACAGCTAGGGGCCGAGGGGGGTCTATAGCAGGCGGCAACGGTGAGAGACTTGTTTTTGGAGAGGTGGATTTTTAAAAGTAGAAGTTCAAATTGTTTGGGTACAGACCTGGATAGCAGGACAGAACTCTGCAGGTTATCTCTGCAGTAGATTGCAACACCGCCCCCTTTGGTCGTTCTATCTTGTCTGAAAACGTTGTAGTTAGGGATGAAGATTTCAGAGTTTTTGGTGGACTTCCTAAGCCAAGATTCAGACACAGCTATGTGACCTGATGCCTTCAGGTGTTATTGAACATCTATTACTGTGTTAATGAACAGGTATTACTCAACAACTATTGTTAACCAGAATCAAACTCCAGACTGTTATTTTCATCCTGTTCCTAGCAGCCTATTTTCCTTAAGAATGGGTACAAGCTGACTGAGGCTTTGGCTGCAGCTTCTGTGTGCTCTGCTGTCTTTTCTTGTGAGCAGAGCACTGACTAATAGAACTGTGTCCTGTTACCTAGGTAACAGAGCCATGCAGATGGCAGCGTACAGAGTGTCTCTCTGCCCGCATGGCAGTGGCCTGTTCAGGTTGGGGTTGGGGCGACCCAGGTCCAGGGCTGACCGTGCCCCCCTGCCCCGCCTCCTCTCCCCCTGCCCCAGAGACGGGGCTCGGACCCTGTTCAGCGAGACAGGGGTCTGGGACAGGGACTATAAAGCGGACACCAGACGCAGGGTGGAGCAGTGGTGGCACCCCCGTATCATGGAGCAGTGGAGGAGGGATACGCTGGAGGAGGTGAGTTGGCAGCAATTCTTAAGTTCTCTCTTTGCTTTCTGTTGGCCCTTAGTAGAGACTTCTGGGAAAGATTGTCAGATTAATATTTTAAAACACCCCTGGCTTTAGTTCCAACTATAATCTAGCCTAATATTCAACCATACTCTGGTAATTAAGCATCCTTCAGAATTACCATAGTCATCATGGGACATTAGTACCTGGGCCTATTGCTATGTTTATTAACTCAACAAAAAAAGATAAGTCCCTTTTTCAGGTCCCTGTATTTTAAAGATAATTTGTAAAAATCCAAATAACTTCACAGATCTTCATTGTAAAGGGTTTTAACACTGTTTCCCATGCTTGTTCATTGAACCATAAACAATTAATGAACATGCACCTGTGGAACGGTCGTTAAGACTCTAACAGCTTACAGACGGTAGGCAATTAAGGTCACAGTTATGAAAACTTAGGACACTAAAGAGGCCTCTCTACTGACTCTGAAAAACACCAAAAGAAGGATACCCAGGGTCCCTGCTCATCTGCGTGAATGTGCCTTAGGCATGCTGGAAGGAGGCATGAGGACTGCAGATGTGGCCAGGGCAATAAATTGCAATGTCCATACTGTGAGACGCCTAAACCAGCGCCACAAGGAGACAGGACGGACAGCTGATCATCCTCGCAGTTTCAGACCACGTGTAACAACACCTGCACAGGATCGGTACATCCGAACATCACACCTGCGGGACAGGTACAGGATGGCAACAACAACTGCCCGAGTTTCACCAGGAATGCACAATCCCTCTATCAGTGCTCAGACTGTCCGCAATAAGCTGAGAGAGGCTGGACTGAGGGCTTGTAGGCCTGTTGTAAGGCAGGTCTTCACCAGACATCACTAGCAACAACGTCGCCTATGGGCACAAACCCACCGTCGCTGGACCAGACAGGACTAGCAAAAAGTGCTCTTCACTGACCAAGCGTGGTTTTGTCTCACCAGGGGTGATGGCCGGGTTTGCGTTTATCGTCGAACGAATGAGCGTTACACTGAGGCCTGTACTCTGGAGCGGGATCGATTTGGAGGTGGAGGGTCCGTCATGGTCTGGGGCGGTATGTCACAGCATCATCGGACTGAGCTTGTTGTCATTGCAGGCAATCTCAATGCTGTGCGTTACAGAGAAGACATCCTCCTCCCTCATGTGGTACCCTTCCTGCAGGCTCATCCTGACATGACCCTCCAGCATGACAATGCCACCGGCCATACTGCTCGTTCTGACAGGAATGTCAGTGTTCTGCTATGGCCAGCGAAGAACCCGGATCTCAATCCCATTGAGCATGTCTGGGATCTGTTGGATTGGAGGGTGAGGGATAGGGCCATTCCCCCCCCAGAAATGTCCGGGAACTTGCAGGTGCCTTGGTGGAAGAGTGGGGTAACATATCACATCAAGAACTGCCAAATCTGGTGCAGTCCACGAGGAGGAGATGCACTGCAGTACTTAATGCAGCTGGTGGCCACACCAGATACTGACTGTTACTTTTGATTAACCCCCCCTTTGATCAGGGACACATTATTCAATTTCTGTTAGTCACATGTCTGTGGAACTTGTTCAGTTTATGTCTGTTGTTGAATCTTATGTTCATACAAATATTTACACATGTTAAGTTTGCTGAAAATAAATGCAGTTGACAGTGAGAGGACATTTATTTTTTTGCTGAGTTTGTGTGTGTCTGTCTGGTTGAACCCTGTTTAGTGTTCCCTTTGGGAGGCCTTCTGGTTTGCGTAGACTCAAACATTCATTAAATCATTCTCTTACTGTCTAATATTCTTGACTCATAGGCGTAATATGCTTAGTAATGAAGTAACCTATTCACAGTCTCCTGTTTGTCCGTCTCTGTTTTTGGTTACTGTTGTCACGACCATCAACAGTCTTCCAAGGGAAATAGTAGTGATGCTGACCCTGACATCCAATGTTGTCATGACATTGTTACAAACCCACAGTGCATCATGATTCAGCCCAGGCTTTCCACACAAAAAGTCTTCAGTCCATCAATGAGCTCCTTCAAGATAATTTCAGCCGTTGTTTTTGCCTTTATAAAGGTTGTTTAGTCAGTCTGAGCTCATTGAGTTATTCAGGCCCCTCTTGGCCTTGGGTGATTCATACAGAGTGAAGTCCCAAATGGCAACCTATTTCCTATTTTTTGCGCAGGTTGACATTTATTGTCAGGAGTCTTGTCATGGAGGCAGAACTGAGCGATTGCCCCTTAGATAGGCCAGCTGCAAAGTCAAAATTGGCTTTATTGTAAAAATGTATGAAAACAAAAATTTGCTTTTTGGTCTAAATTTAGGGTTAGGCATTAGGATTAGCCATGTGGGTGAGGTAAGGGTTAAGATTAAGTTTGAAATCAGATTTTATGATTTTGTGTGGCTGTGCCAGCTAGTGACCACTATACAGAGCTTCAAGATTCATGACGAAAAATGCTAACCTGCATGTATTGCACTACCTTTGACCAGGGCCTGTAGGAAATAGGGTGCCATTTGGGATGCAGACTGTGTGTACTCCAGATTGATGGCAGAGTGTGGGGCTATCTGGCCTGGCTGGCCTTTCTCAAAGACACTGGGAATCAGTGCTGCCTCACACACTCTGGAAACCTGCTGCACCCAGACATACAGACAGAAGAATCCAGGAGCTAGGAGTGAAGTCTAGCACTGACCCAGGCTGTATAACCCTTAGGGGCTTAACCACAAAATCCTAAAATCTGATTTTAAACCTAATCCTAACCTCACACACACTGCTAATCCTAATGCCTAACCATAAATTAAGACCAAAAAGCACATTTTTGTTTTCAATCATTTTTAAAACACTGGCATGAACGCACAGTAAGCTATATACAGTGTTAGTTGCGCTAATCACATGTTGCCAGACACAGATTTGTAGGGCTAGTTCCTGTCAAACATGTTGTATAATTATTGATTGTGAGGCTCTCACAAGCCTCATGAAGTCTATTTCCCTGAGCATGTGTTTGTTGTCTTCCCCAGAGTTCCCGTAGGAAGAAGTTTTATGTCCTGTCTATGTTCCCGTACCCCTCCGGCCGTCTCCACATGGGCCATGTACGGGTCTACACCATCAGTGACACCATCGGACACTTCCAGAGGATGAGGGGCCACCAGGTAATAATAATATATAACATTCAGCAGATTCTGTAAGCCAAAGCGACTAGCCCTGATTAGTAGCTGGAGATACAACTGTGAAAAGCTAAGCTGCCCATACTGGTAACTTTGATCATTTCTCCTTTCCACCCCTCTATGCATGTCTGTCTCTATGGCTCTTTCTCTCTCGCTCGCTCGCTCTCTATGCATGCACACAAACTGTACTGCCACGACTCCAGGTGAGTCACGTAGAAGCATACAGCTGTGAAGCACTTTGTGCAGTCCACAAGGTCACCGTCCGTTCTCGCTCTCTTTACATTTTCTCTGTTATGGAAGCCCTGATCCATCGTCATTACGGCCTTGATGTTCTGTCTAGTCTGAATCACAGTTGGCATCTGTTCTGCAGGAGGTGTGTGGAGGCTGTTTAAACTGAGAGAGATGCTGCTCTGCCTTTGCCTTCTAACTCAGCTGTTAAAAGTGCAATCTGGGAATGAGTTCAATTGTCATTTCAAAGGACATTTCCCCAGCCTCAACTGGTGGGGCTGCCATTTTTCTGAAAAAGGATTTGCATATTGTAGCTTTGAGTGCCCCCATTGTCCCTGGCCCAACGTTACACTGCGCTTACCTTAGTGCTCTTAGCCACAAGACCACTTTTCAGTGGGACTACCTACGCATGGCACATTACCAGACGTGATTACGGCATAAAAAGGTTTTATGTCAAAACAATTACTCTTTCAGTTGGTGATTCCCTCTAAGACATCTGCCTTTAAGTGTTTCTGCAGGGGTAAGACAAGCTCCCCCTATCCATTCTAATGTGGTGACGACTCTCCCCCTCATAGAGAAGTGTGAAAGATGTGTGTTGGTGTTTAAGAGAAATGATGATCAGACCGTTGGTGTCTTACAAACCAGTGGTGACAAATGACTCCCCAGAGACACCATTCAGGACCAGGGACTGTCACTGTGTCCCCTAATGCAGCCAGTCACCCACAGCTTGAAATGGTTGCTAAATAATTCACTGTGACCCTCACTCATTTATCTCCCTCTCCCCTCCTCCCCCTCTTTCTCTCTCCCCCCTCTCTTACCCTCCCTTCCTCTGTACTGTATACTGTTCTAAACCATTACTCCAGCCATTCTTCTTTGTCACAATAACAACCCCCCTCGTTTGGTGTGTGTTGTAGGCCCTCCTCTCTCAGGCTACATCCCAAATGGCACCAGATTCCCTTTATAGTGCATTGTTTTTTACCAGGGTCCATAGGGCTCTGGTCCAAAGAAGTGCACTATATAGGGTGCCATTTTGGATAAATCCTCAGGGGCTGATTTTAATGGAGCCTGACAAAGTGATGTCAGTGTTCTGTAAGTGTGGCACAACTGGCCCGTCATTGTTTTGTAAGCAGCAGGGTTTTGTTCCCTCCCACTCAGAGAGAGATGGCTACATTTCTGTCTTCATATGGATTTTCTTAGCAGGTGGGCTGTATCTGGGCTACCAGCAGTAATGCTGTAATGCTGTCTTCCTAACCACTATTTTAGTTGTCGTATGGACCGTCGTGGATTGACAGCTACACGCTGCTGCCCAAGGGGATATCTGTCTGTCAGCATCTGTCAGAGAGAAAGATAATCCATTTACTGTGTCCACACACACACACACACACCAGAGAGAGAACAAGTTGTCTTCAACTAGTTCATTCGTTCTAGGAGATTACATTTGTAGAGACAAAATCCCTTCCCTGTAGCCTAGTTGTGGTGTGATGTTTAGTAAAATCCCTTCCCTGTAGCCTAGTTGTGGTGTGATGTTTAGTAAAATCCCTTCCCTGTAGCCTAGTTGTGGTGTGATGTTTAGTAAAATCCCTTCCCTGTAGCCTAGTTGTGGTGTGATGTTTAGTAAAATCCCTTCCCTCTAGCCTAGTTGTGGTGTGATGTTTAGTAAAATCCCTTCCCTGTAGCCTAGTTGTGGTGTGACGTTTAGTAAAATCCCTTCCCTGTAGCCTAGTTGTGGTGTGATGTTTAGTAAAATCCCTTCCCTGTAGCCTAGTTGTGGTGTGACGTTTAGTAAAATCCCTTCCCTGTAGCCTAGTTGTGGTGTGATGTTTAGTAAAATCCCTTCCCTGTAGCCTAGTTGTGGTGTGATGTTTAGTAAAATCCCTTCCCTGTAGCCTAGTTGTGGTGTGATGTTTAGTAAAATCCCTTCCCTGTAGCCTAGTTGTGGTGTGATGTTTAGTAAAATCCCTTCCCTGTAGCCTAGTTGTGGTGTGATGTTTAGTAAAATCCCTTCCCTGTAGCCTAGTTGTGATGTTTAGTAAAATCCCTTCCCTGTAGCCTAGTTGTGGTGTGATGTTTAGTAAAATCCCTTCCCTGTAGCCTAGTTGTGGTGTGATGTTTAGTAAAATCCCTTCCCTCTAGCCTAGTTGTGGTGTGATGTTTAGTAAAATCCCTTCCCTGTAGCCTAGTTGTGGTGTGACGTTTAGTAAAATCCCTTCCCTGTAGCCTAGTTGTGGTGTGATGTTTAGTAAAATCCCTTCCCTGTAGCCTAGTTGTGGTGTGATGTTTAGTAAAATCCCTTCCCTGTAGCCTAGTTGTGGTGTGATGTTTAGTGGTTATACTGCCTGTGGCTCTGCTCTGCTTTCAGCCTGCAGCTCATCTCTTCACAGATGGAACCAGAGCTTTTGGGATTTGTGTGTGGGTGGACACACATACACTTTAGCATAGCTATGCCAATGTGTTGCATGCCCAAAATCAGCCCCCTCCCCTGGGACTCCTGTCTGTCAGGCTGTCCTGCTGGCCTGGATGGACAAGTCCCTCCCTAATATACATCTAAGTCTTCCACTCTGTGGGCAGGTTTCTCTCTTAGCTCCTTCTCTATCCATAGGTTATCCATAGGTTATCCATAGGTTAAATGTAGGTAGTACAGTCGTAGTGGGGGAGTTAGAGACTTGACTTTGGCCCTGGGGTTGTTGTGGAGCATCGACTGTTAAAAAGAGATGATGGTTTGCCTCTGACATAGTCTCATTGGGCTGATGTAACTTTGAGAAATGAACCGAGGCAGACAGCCTGTCCTGTCCATCAGGACTTCATTTAAACCTGAACAACGGTGTATTAACACGGCAAGCACATCTATTTAAATGACGGTAGGATCGTCTTTATATTACTAGATCTACAGGTGCTAATTTCTCTAGTCAATGTCTGTATGTTTTACCTCGGCACGAAGGCGCTCACTTAGACTGATAACATCCAGCACTCGGCTTTACAAATTAGGCCCAGGCAGTTACCAAGGATACCGATTTGTCTGAAGCGTCAGACTCGTTAGTCGATACACACTCCTCTCCACTCTCCTGTCCCCCTCACCTCTCTCTCTCTCTCTCTCGCCACTGCTCTTCCATTCTCTTCTCCACTCCTGCCTTCATTGCCTCTCTGTTTTCTTTCTCTTCCGTAAGGGTATGGGTGGAAGAAAAGTGAAGGATCAAGAAGGAATAGTGAAGGGTGAAAAGAGCTTCTCAATTCTTAATAGTGTTGTGAGAAGCGGAGGGAAGGAGGGAGACACTGGTATGAAGAAGTGGAAAGAAGTGAGAAAACACATTATGAGGAGAGGGGTGAGAAGGATGGGACCGACTGATTGACTGACTGCAAGCAAGCAGAAGCTGGAAGCCTGTATAAACCTCTGATCACATCTGTCAGTGCTGCAAAGTACAATGCCTTACATCACAACATCCCCATACGGGTGTGAATGAAATATTGATGATGATGCAAACAGAGAGGCCTTGATTCCTATTACCATCCTCCATGTTACACATCCAATCAGACCAGCGCCAGTATGTCCCCTCCTATTCTAATGTATAACTCACATTACAACATTAGGCCTTTCTGGGCCTGTGCACAGCCACTCTACATGCATTAGATGTTATGTTCCCTCACCTCTCTGCCTTACGCTCTGGTTGGGTTTAACAGCTTCTACGTATATAACATGTCTTCTGGCATAGAACAGAGATTATGGAAAAGGTAGACACTGTTGTGCATGTTTAAAGATGCATGCTTGACAGTATTACGGTCCAATGCTCTAGTACTAGGGATGTGCTTGAGCACTCTCAAACCAGTCTGTGTTAAAGGGATATACTGAAAAGTCAGGTATGATATGTTCACATATGGCATCTGTGCCGGTTTGTTGTCTGAAGCACAGCTATAGCTGTATTTAGTAATTGCCAGGCCTTTAGTAATTGCCAAGTATTTTAAATGTAAATGAACTGTTTTCTTGGGGGCTGTGTGTAACGTGTAAAACCCAATGGGCTGGGAAGAACAGCCAGGTTTGATATGTAACTGATTTCTGTGTAACTGCTTTTAGGTGCTAAACCCAATGGGCTGGGATGCTTTTGGACTCCCAGCAGAGAACGCTGCCATCGAGAGAGGCCTTGACCCGGAGGAATGGACTAAGAGGTACATTACAAGATATGACACAAACAGATCTCTCTCTCCCTCTTTCTCTCTCTCATTCCCCCTAACGTCCTCCTCTCCCCTGTCCGTCCCCAGTAATATCCAGTCCATGCGGGAGCAGCTCGACAGCCTAGGGCTCTGCTTTAATTGGGACAAGGTGAGTAATGGGAGGAGCTGAGCACCACCTCCAACCGTCCAGTGGGAGGCTCTGTGTGTGTGTGTGTGTGTGTGTGTGTGTGTGTGTGTGTGTGTGTGTGTGTGTGTGTGTGTGTGTGTGTGTGTGTGTGTGTGTGTGTGTGTGTGTGTGTGTGTGTGTGTGTGTGTGTGTGTGTGTGTGTGTGTGTGTGTGTGTGTGTGTGTGTGTATGAATCATCTTGTGGATCCCTCTGCTTCCCTCTCCTCTGACCAGGAGGTGACCACCTGCCTGCCAGACTACTACAGGTGGACCCAGTGGCTGTTCGTCAAGCTCTTCAATGCAGGACTGGCCTATCAGAAAGAGGTAGATTCAGGGGGCCTTGAGTCTGTCCAATCCTTGTCATAGGCTGTGTCTCAATAGTCCAAAGTGGTTTCCTCTCTTCATCTCCTTTCCATCTCTGCTAACGAGGAGATGATGACACTTTGGACTAATGTGATGCAGTCATGCCCCTGGTATTGTCATGGGCCGTGTGTAGAGCTCCAGGGAGGCAGGATGAGGGAGACACACCCCAGGAGGATGACTCTCAGGCAGGCCACAGAGGCTCAGTGGCCTGGGGAACAGTCTTCAGTAACTATGGAGCCTCCTGTGGCTTTGTGAGGAAAACACATTTTGTGTAGCAGATTACAGACAATCCAAAAATCTGTGCTGTAGTGGAGAGGTCATGTAGTTTAATCAGATGCAAGGTATTTTGGCACTCGTATCAGTAGGCATCTTTCTCTGATTTGATCAGCTCCTGTGATGTTGGCTTATGTTTGTCTTTGTCTGTGTGTATTTGTAGTAATTGTAATCTGTGTGTGTGTGTGTTCCAGGCGGTGGTGAACTGGGACCCTGTGGACCAGACGGTGTTGGCTGATGAGCAGGTGGATGACAGCGGGTGCTCCTGGAGGTCTGGAGCTCTGGTGGAGCAGAAATTACTTAGGCAGTGGTTCATTAAGACCACCAACTACGCCAAGGTAGGTGTGTGTGTCTCGTGCGCATGGAGGGTGTGTTGGTGATAAGCCCGTCAGCAGCAATAAGGGTCAAAGGGCGTCCTATCACATCAATCTCGCCACCTGCGCCTTTTGGCATAATCTGATTGGCTGGCTACATTAGAGGCTGTGTGAGAATGGAAGGGGGGGAGACCCCTCTGATGTCAATCACTGCACAAACCATGGCAGCAGCTTCAGCCCTGGCTGTGGATCAAACCTGGGCTCAAGTTGGATCTGTTTTCTTTCAAATACTTTAGCTGTGATTGAGTGATCTTACCTGGCACAATGGAACCAATGGAATAGTTCCAAAAGTGCAAACTACAAAGCCCACCCATCTGGCACTTCAGACTGGGTCAATCAAATGCTCAGAGTATTTGAAAGAAAATAAATACTACTTGAACCCAGCCCTGGCTGTGTAATCAGCAGCCTGCTGAGAGTGTCATTCCCAGGCTGGCCTCGCCGGACTGATGAGAAACCTCCACGTCTCCAGCAGCACGGTCTCATAATCACTACCAGCCACTACCAGCTACGCTCTGGGTTGAAATTACCCTCTCTGGAGATTTATTTCACCCATGGGATGGGCACACACACACACACACACACACACACACACACACACACACACACACACACACACACACACACACACACACACACACACACACACAGGCAGCTTGAACCTGGGCACATGGAGTGAGCGTAACTGAAGGTGTGCTGATTCCAACCTCTCCAGATGAGGAATGGTTGGTACTGAGAAGCTCTGAGTGGAAGCCTTCCAAACCGGTCTGATTGGTGGGCCAGAATGTCAGGTTCCCTTTGCTTCTTGAGCCTTGATTGATAAGGGTTGATTGATGTGTGCGTGCATGCTGCTAACATTTCCAGTTTCCCCTGGTAAAGACATACACTAGTCACTCACACATTAACCAGTAGGCTTCAGCAGTATGACCCTGTCACTCCACTTTATCTCTGAGATTCACGCACACACACACATACACACATGATGAACACAGTTAATAATTACATTGACAATAGATGTTTTCTATTTCATGCACAATAACACACACTGATGGACTCACTAATTTGAACACATCACACTAAATCAACACAATGGCATTCACTTCAATTACCAGCCTCACACAGACTTTACACATACATTCATCATTTTACACAGGCATACGAACATACACACTCTTGTAAGCTTTGCTAGATTGCTACATAGGCAGCCTCAGATATATTCACGTGCATGTGTCATCAAATATTTCATGTATCCAAAAGATGCAGGGAAACACACACTCACAGCCACCCACACGGACATTGACACGGACACACAAAAAACCTTCGCCACCCTCATTTTATTGATATAGAATGTTATGGCTTTGCTGGGTTGCCATGGAAACCCTACATCTCTGGTTAAACCCTCAGGTTTATGTGGCTCCAATGATGCCACTTCTTTTCCGGAGACAAAAACACAGTTTAGTTGAGTTTTTTTTCTCTTCTTCTCATGGTTTGAGCAGAGTACCACCTCACCTCCGTTCCCCTCAGCGGGTGTTTGTTCTTGGTGACATCGCTGTGACACCTCGAGGCGGGGTGTCTCAGACACCACAGCCTGCTGGCAGCCTGGCTGTATGCTCACACTGGCGTTGTTGCTAGGCTGCTTGACTGACACAAAGACACCAGCATTTATGGCAGGACACCAATCTCTTTCTCACTCTCTCAGATTCCATCTTTCATTCTCTCTCTCTCTCTCTCTCTCTCTCTCTGATTGTGTCTCTCTCTCTCTCCATCCATGCTTGAGAAACAGTGAAATAACATTGATACACACTGCAATTACAATCATCCTTATCGCCATTGTTAGTGTTGGTTGTATTGCTGTTATTAGTGTTATTAGTGTGTTGGGTAGAGATCTCAGAGGGTGGTTTGGGATTGGGTTGTGATAGTGGGGGAGAGGTATATCAAATTGGTGCTGTTGCCTTTTTGTATTCTCCATTCAGGCAGAAGCGGAACCCAGCTGGGACTTTCTGGCCTGCCCCTTGTTGTTATGCATAGCTTCCTTTTAAAAATCTGTGTGTGTGTGTGTCTCTCTCTCTCTCTCTTTCTCTCTCTCTCGTTATGAAACTGTTGTTGAGTCATGAGCGATTTGCTTTGCGATAAACGCAAAAGTAGGGCGTGTGGAGGTCAGGATTTCTAAAATCCCTCTTTGACTACATAATGTGAGACGAGGTAGACTGGTATTGTGCCAGTAGATTGGCTGAGCTTTGGAAGAGCCTCTCAGGGTAAAGAGGAGAAGTAAATGATGTGCTGATCTGGGACTTAAACCCAGTGAGTGTTCCTCAAACGTATACAGTATCTTCATCTGACATTACAATATGATTTAACATCTTTATGATTTATTTAGCATCAATATGATTTAACATTTTTTATTGTGTATTTCTCTCTCCCAGCCCCTCCTGGACGCCCTGGCGGAGCTGCCAGAGTGGTACGGGGTCAAGGCCATGCAGGCCAACTGGATTGGAGACTGCACCGGCTGCTACTTCGACTTCCACCTCAAGGTTAGACTCACATCTCTCATCTGTTCCTTCTTGTCAGTCCATCCTGGTTTAGTTCAGACTACTTAGTCTTCCAGGTATAAACATTTGAAGGTATTCTAGGATTAGCTCTGAGATTCTCACCTACTACATCATTCTCATTCAGCTAGCAGCACCAGTCGTCCCTCTGCAAGCAGAAATTTAATCAAACGTAGTGACTGTGTGGCTGTGTTTATTTCCATTGAACTATCCAAATGCACTTTTAGAATGTTGAATAGAGTATTGACATTCCAAAATGGTTTTGCTAAAAGCCTATTGTGAGCTCCAGTCACCCCAGTCATAGAACTCCTTGCAACAGACGGAGGAAATGTATTAGGTTGACGCCTTCCTTCCTTATTAAAATCGTAATCAAATTTCTGGTAAAGGGAGGGTTGTGACTTTCTCTCTCTCTCTGTGTGTGTGTGTGTGTGTGTGTGTGTGTGTGTGTGTGTGTGTGAGAGAGTGAGGGGGGTTCTCATAAATCAGTCAGAACCAGGCAGTGTGGGTAATTAAAAGTAGTGCCAGCGGTGGTTTTGTAGATGGGAAGCAGGAACCAGTCCCGTTACATCTTTAACATTGTCAAGGGTGTTCTGTTCTAAATGACTCCCAGAGTAGCTGTATTATGATTCTGTATTTTTGGTGCCAATTTAATGGGTTTCTTTCAGGCGATAGCATGTTAACTGATTAACGTTAAAACATGATCAATTGCTAAATATTGCATACAAACCTCACTACGGTGTTTTCTTTTTTTCTTACCAACTAGTGTTGTTTCTTTTTTTAACTATCCTCCTTTACCCCACTCAACAACAAATGTAACCAAGTTACTGTCCTGTCATGCATTTATCCATAAACTGTGTGTGTGTCTCTCTATCCTTTCCTCCATGCAGGTGAATGGGGAGGAGACGGGGGAGACTCTAGCAGGCTACACCTCCAGCCCAGAGGCTGTGTTTGGGGCTGCCTACCTGTCCATCCTCCCCTCCCACAGACTGCTGCATGGTACCAGCCCAGTCCGCTCAGCCCTGGAGAGAGTCCTGCAGACAGGCAGAGGTAGGAAGGAACCACTGTCCAGACCTGGTAGTCTGTGGTCATTTTTTAAGTGCCGCTTTTGTCCAAAGTGGCTTACAGTAAATATTTAGTGTATGTGGCCCATTGTAACTCTGTCGGAGCAATGGCACGTTTTACTGAACAAAAATATAAATGCAACATGCAACAATTTCAAATATTTTACTGAGTTACAGTTCATATAAGGAAATCAGTCAATTGAAATACATTTATTAGGCCCTAATTTATGGATTTCACATGACTGGGAATACAGATATGCATCTCTTGGTCACAGATACCTTAAAAGAAATGGGCCTCACAATGGGCCTCTGGATCACTTCATGGTATTTCTGGGCATTCAAATTGCCATCAATTAAATGCACTTATGTTAGTTGTCTATAGCTTATTCCTGCCCATAACATAACCCCACCGTCAACATGGGGCACTCTGTTCACAATGTTGACATCAGCAAACCGCTCACCCACAGGACGCCATACACGTGGCCTGCATTTGTGAGCCCGGTTCTCTAAAACATTTGAGGTGGCTTATGGTAGAGAAATGAACAATAAGTTCTCTGGCAACAGCTCTGGTGGACATCCCTGCAGTCAGCATGCCAATTCCACGACCCCTCAAAATTTGAAACGTGGCATTGCGTTGTGTGACAAAACTGCACATTTTAGAGTGGCCTTTTATTGTTCCCAGCACAAGGTGCACCTGTGTAATGACAATTAAATTTAATCAGCTTCTTGATATGCCACACCTGTCAGGTGGATGGGTTATTTTGACAAAGGAGAAATGCTCACTAACAGGGATGTAAACAAATTTGTGCTCACAATTTGAGATAAATAAGCTTTTTGTGTGAATGGAAAATGTCTGTGTTATTTATTTCAGCTCATGAAACATGGAACCAACACTTTACATGTTGCGTTTATATTTTTGCTCAGTGTAGTATAAATAAGTACTGGCTGTTAGTAGTCCATGTTGGATGTTGATGTTGAGTTTAGTGCTTGCTCACGCTAAGCTGAAACACAGTGCAACACGGGTATATCAATGTTTATTTTATGTCCAGATAGAGGTGTGTGTGTGTGTGTGTGTGTGTGTGTGTGTGTGTGTGTGTGTGTGTGGAGAGAGACAGTTGTGCATGGGTATACCCTCCAAGATATGTTACAGTTGAAGTCGGAAGTTTACATACACTTAGGTTGGAGTCATTAAAACTTGTTTTTCAACCACTTCACAAATTTCTTCTTAACAAACTATAGTTTTGGCAAGTCGGTTAGGACATCTACTTTGTGCATCACACAAGTAATTTTTCCAGCAATTGTTTACAGACAGATTATTTCACTTATAAATCACTGTATCACAATTCCAGTGGGTCAGAAGTTTACATACACTAAGTTGACTGTGCCTTTAAACAGCTTGGAAAATTCCAGAAAATGATGTCATGGCTTTAGAAGTTTTTGATAGGCTAATTGACATAATTTGAGTCAATTGGAGGTGTACCTGTGGATGTATTTCAAGGCCTACCTCCAAACTCAGTGCCTCTTTGCTTGACATCATGGGAAAATCAAAAGAAATCAGCCAAGACCTCAGAAAACAAATTGTAGACGTCCACAAGTCTGGTTCATCCATGGGAGCAATTTCCAAACGCCTGAAGCTACCACGTTCATCTGTATAAACAATAGTACGCAAGTATAAACACCATGGGACCACGCAGCCGTCATACCGCTCAGGAAGGAGACACGTTCTGTCTCCTAGAGATGAACATACTTTGGTGCGAAAAGTGCAAATCAATCCCAGAACAACAGCAAAGGACCTTGTGAAGATGCTGGAGGAAACGTGTACAAAAGTATCTATATCCACAGTAAAACGAGTCCAATATCGACATAACCTGAAAGGTCGCTCAGCAAGGAAGAAGCCACTGCTCCAAAACCGCCATAAAAAAGCCAGACTACGGTTTGCAACTGCACATGGGGACAAAGATCATACTTTTTGGAGAAATGTCCTCTGGTCTGATGAAACAAAAATATAACTGTTTGATCATAATGACCATCGTTATGTTTGGAGGAAAAAGGAGGATGCTTGCAAGCCGAAGAACACCATCCCAACCGTGAAGCAAGGGAGTGGCAGCATCATGTTTTGTGGGTGCTTTGCTGCAGGAGGGACTGGTGCACTTCACAATATAGATGGCAGGAAAATGATGTGGATACATTGAAGCAACACCTCAAGACATCAGTCAGGAAGTTATAGCTTGGTCGTAAATGGGTCTTCCAAATGGACAATGACCCCAAGCATACTTCCAAAGTTGTGGCAAAATGGCTTAAAGACAACAAAGTCAAGGTTTTGGAGTGACCATCGCAAAGCTCTGACCTCAATCCTATAGAACATTTGTGGGCTGAGCTGAAAAATCGTGTTAGAGCAAGGAGGCCTACAAACCTGACTCAGTTATACCAGCTCTGACAGGAGGAATGGGCCAAAATTCACCCAACTTATTGTGGGAAGCTTGTGGAAGGCTGCCTGAAATGTTTGACCCAATTTAAACAATTTAAAGGCAATGCTACCAAATACTAATTAAGTGTATGTAAACTTCTGACCCACTGAGAATGTGATGAAAGAAATTAAAGCTGAAATAAATCATTCTCTCTACTATTATTCTGACATTTCACATTCTTAAAATAAAGTGGTGATCCTAACTGACCTAAAACAGGTAATTTTTACTTGGATTAAATGTCAGGAATTGTGAAAAACGGAGTTTAATTTATTTGGCATAGGTGTATGTAAACTTCCGACTTCAACTGTATGTGTTGCTCTCCTGCTCTTCTCCTGTTGCCTCTGTGTGTTTTAATTGGGATTCCCCTGAATCGCTCTCTTTGTCTATCAGTCTCGCTCTCTTTTTCTCACTCCCCCACCTCTCTCACTCTCTTTCACTATCTATTTGCCCTCTCTCTCTCTCTCGCTCTCTCTCCCTCTGTCACGCTGTCTCTCTCTTTCTCTATCTTTTCTCTCTCTGATTGTTGATAATGAGGCCCCAGGGGAGAAGCTCTCCCTCGCTGACTCCTAACCTTTGACCCCCAGACTGCCTGACAGAGGTCACCGCCCACAACCTATTTACCGGTCAGGAAATTCCCCTGGTGATCTCCAGCAAGCAGGAGTTTGAAGGTCATTTAGATACTGTCATCGGTACGTGGATGTGTGTGTGGGTTTGAACGTTCACATGGCTTGCACATACACTCATGTACTCACTGTGTATTATTGACCTCTGAGCTTTTGTTCTTGGTCTTTTATTCGTCTCTCTTTTTCAATCAAATTTCAATCAATCAATTGTATTTATAAATCCCTTTTTACATCAGCCGATGTCACAAAGTGCTATTCAGAAACCCAGCCTAAAACCCCAAACAGCAAGCAATGCAGATGTAGAAGCACGGTGGCTAGGGAAATTTAAGAATCACATTTAGTCTTTCCCTGTGTCCTGTACATGTTTGTAGATGCCACTGTGCCGGTGTGTCCTTGAGCCTGCAGTGTGTCTCTGTCGTACACTGGGCGTTTGGCTGCTGTTGGAATGATGTAACTTTAACTCTCTAGAAGGAGTTCCCTGCTTGGTGCTTTGGGTGTTTGTCTCACTCCACGAGTCCACAAGGAGGCAATACCCATGAGGAACTAACCATATCCCAGCAACCCACGGCCTCCTCTTTTTTGTAGGCCCTTTGACCAATTTCAACTCAGTCGGGGTCTCAAATTACTGTTGAGAGTTAGAATAATAGAATACACAAGGTGCAATTTTAGAAATTTGGTTGTGCATCAGCAGTCACTCAATTAGCCCATGTCGGCAAAATAAATGTAGGTTGGTAAGTTAGTCTTGCGGCCTGCTATCTAAAGTTATAGGAAGCAAGGTTGAATTAACGACCGCGGTGGGGCTCATTGTTTATCACTTATCATATTAAAAACTGCAAACATTTACCTCCACTCTATTGCAAAATGTGTAGAATTGCAGGAAATTAGTGTTATAAAATGACATGGTGGTGTGCAAGTGTGTGTGACAAATGTATCATGTGTGTGTCCATGGCAGGTATCCCTGACAGCCGTGTGGAGGATGCTTCTGTGGCCAGGGCTCTGGGTCTGAGCTGGAGCCCAGTCCTGAAGGGCCAGGAGGATGGAGGACACACACTGCTCAACTCTGCTGAGGTCTGTCTGGACACACAGCAACACACACTGTCACTCTACACAACGTTACCAGTAAAACAGCATTTCAGTCATTCTACATATTGTTTTATGGCTATTAATGGAAGAACCTTATTTATGGTTGAATGAAGTATCGGCAAATAGTTGAGTTTTGTTGAATTCATGTGTGTTTGAGCTTCTAAACTGTCATCCTGTTCTCTCTCCGTCCATCCCCCTCTTCTGTGTAGTTCACAGGCCTCAGCAGGGAGGAGGCTTTTGACTCCATCACCCAGAAGGCCAGAGAGAGAAAAGTGGGCGGCCACCTGACCAGCACCAAGCTCAGGGATTGGCTGATTTCCCGGCAGCGGTACTGGGGTACGCCCATCCCCATGGTGCATTGTGGGTCTTGTGGTCCGGTGGCAGTCCCTGAGGAGCAACTTCCAATCACCCTGCCCAAACTACCGTCCCTCACGGGGAAGGGAGCATCCCCTCTGGAGCACGCTGATGACTGGATCAGCTGTACCTGTCCCAGGTGAGAACACACTGACACTGAGTGAGGTGTGAGAACACTTCAGTTGCATACCAAATGGCACTCTATTCCCTATGTAGGGCACTGCACTGGAACCAGGACCCATCAGCCTGGGTCAGAATCTAATGCCATCCGGTCAGATGTCCAGTTTGGAAATGAGTGCTGGTACTGTCAGTTGGATTGGAAGTTCATAGCTAGTTCACAAACATAAGTGATGGAGTTCACTTTATTCCACTTATATTAAAATCAAATAATTTTTTCAAGGTCGTGTATCTTTCTCAATGGTTAGTCAGCGACTCTCTCTCTCTCTCTCTCTCTCTCTCTCTCTCTCTCGTTCTAAGGTTCAGGCAATTATTTCCCATGCTTTCAGTTTTCTACTCAATCAGTTCCCCCTTTCTACCTGTACTAAAAGGTAGAACAGGATAAAGTGATTCAACCACTGTGTATTGAGGATATGAATACCGGTTAGTTTTTAACACACAGGGACCAGGGTTATGTAATCAGTGACAGATGTCACAGTGGTTATATAAACCAGCTGAGGCCTACATGCCAGGCATGTCTATGCCCCCACCACACACACAC
The DNA here is from genome assembly GCF_901001165.1 of Salmo trutta. Classification (NCBI taxonomy): domain Eukaryota; kingdom Metazoa; phylum Chordata; class Actinopteri; order Salmoniformes; family Salmonidae; genus Salmo; species Salmo trutta. The sequence goes on from NC_042959.1 coordinate 59,532,659, forward strand.
ACACACACACACACACACACACACACACACACACACACACACACACACACACACACACACACACACACACATGGCACCAGGGTTATGTAATGAGTGACAGATGTCACAGTGGTTATATAAACCAGCTGAGGCCTACATGCCAGGCATGTCTATGCCCCCACCACACACAGAGACAGGCAGACGGTGACTGTCAATGAAATGTGTGAAAATGCTCCCTGCTGCTCGTTAAACGGCGGTTGCATCCCAGATGGCACCCTGTTTCCTATATAGTGCATCAATTTTGACCAAGGCCCACCGGGCAAACCCAGCTTCTCATGACGAAGACCCTCACCAACATAGGATTTCTTCATGGGGAGATTGCTCCTTGAAAATCATTATAGTTCCATGATTGGACATGGAATTGAGGTACAGTAACTAGGAAATGCTGTTTCAACAGCTCAGCCAGACAGTCATACAGAGAGAGAGAGATGGGGTCATCTGGTCTGACGGCTATATCCAGAGACGGTCTCCTCCTCCTCCTCTTCCTTGTCTCTCCATCTCTTGTTGACAGCGTCAGAGGAAATTCACTCGCTTAACTCAACGATCATGTCCAATTAACTGTCGGGTGGAGTGTACAGAAAGTGTTTGATGAGAGATGGTGGGGGAGATGGAGTTTTATCTGTCTGTCTCGTCCTTGAGAAGTCATTTCCTCCACCGCTGATATTGTCTCTGCTCCCTGTCTGCCTACTGCTGTGAATTGGCCCCTCAGTTGAACCCTGTGTGTAATTAGTCCAGCTAGCTTGCTACACCAGGATAGTGTTTTTGATTCCCATTTTGGCTTGCCTGGTGACATCAGCAGGCGGTATAAGTTAATAGACCAATAACAAAGAGCGTTCCAAACCTCTCTGTCAATAACAGCTAGTTATCATGTTACATATCCCTCCCATTAGGCTCCTCCAATTAGGTTCTTCACATATGTCATATATATGTCATATGTCGTAGATAAATTCTTGCTTGAGGAAAAAAAGCAATTTTTTTCTTTCTTATTTTTGACCATTTTAATGCAAAACTATTACAGTAAGGAACTAAATTGTTCTTGCTTCTGATGCCACGTCTGTTTGAGGGGATACTTCCCCAATCTGGCACTCACACACCCGCAATGCAATTTCAGTTTCATTTTGCTATCTGGTTGGAATTGTAGCTCTGCTACTCTGTCATTCCTGATATCAGCCTATATACAACAGGACAGGACAGAACCATAGCACGTGTCCAGGCAATCACAGCCCCCCCAGGAGTCTGAAACTGTCTGTCAAATGACAATAATCTGTACCCTGAATGGTCGATCTGGAAAAGAGAGGGAAAACCACAGGAGAGGGGTGTGCAGCCACATGCAATTCTTGGAATACTATAATGCCTCTTCTGTGTGGGTTTTTCATTTATTTAGCTATTTTGTCATGAAAGGCTCTTTGGTATGATGGTACGTTTTGATCTCATGAAATGGCACCTGGGTATTACCCTGCTACACCTTAGCCTTGTTGCTAAGCAACCTCTCTGCCTTATTATAGTGTGTGTGTGTGTGTGTGTGTGTGTGTGTGTGTGTGTGTGTGAGAGAGAGATTGTTTGTGAAGAGGGGTAGTCTCACCTTAAGAGTAAAAGTGTGAGGGTGTGTTGATATGCTTGTGTGTGACAACTTGTGCCTGTTTGCGCCATTAAAAACATTGTACTACAGGGGACCAGATACGGTGCTGTAGTGTTCTTCTCTAGTGTTGCTGATGGTCTTCCTGGCATGGTGATTCTGACTGGGTGCTGTAGTGTTCTTCTCTAGTGTTGCTGATGGTCTTCCTGGCATGGTGATTCTGACTGGGTGCTGTAGTGTTCTTCTCTAGTGTTGCTGATGGTCTTCCTGGCATGGTGATTCTGACTGGGTGCTGTAGTGTTCTTCTCTAGTGTTGCTGATGGTCTTCCTGGCATGGTGATTCTGACTGGGTGCTGTAGTGTTCTTATCTAGTGTTGCTGATGGTCTTCCTGGCATGGTGATTCTGACTGGGTGCTGTAGTGTTCTTCTCTAGTGTTGCTGATGGTCTTCCTGGCATGGTGATTCTGACTGGGTGCTGTAGTGTTCTTATCTAGTGTTGCTGATGGTCTTCCTGGCATGGTGATTCTGACTGGGTGCTGTAGTGTTCTTCTCTAGTGTTGCTGATGGTCTTCCTGGCATGGTGATTCTGACTGGGTGGTTCTATTCTATGGAGACTCATTAAACAGTGAGACACATTCTCAGTTCCAGTGTGCATGTTGAAAGTAGGTACAAAAAGAGTTGATTTTTTTTGTCACTCGCCTTTGCCAGTGTCGTGTGTTGCTCTCTGTGAGGCTGACAGATGAGCAGTGTGTACAGAGAGCTCTATTTGGATTGGATGAAAACGGCCTGGGATGGCACTTCCAACAGACACACACACACCAAGCTGGCGCACCCACCCACCCACCCACCAAGCTGGCGCACCCACCCACCCACCCACCAAGCTGGCGTGGTGCTGGCCGGTTCTGTGTCCCTCTGGCAGTGCTATTTAGTCAGGGCACAGGAGCAGGGATCTGATGGCTGTGTAGTGTAGTGGTTCCAGCCTGACTGGGGCATCTCCTACGGGACAGGACCTCCACAGACAGATGGTTCCAGCCTGACTGGGGCATCTCCTACGGGACAGGACCTCCACAGACAGATGGTTCCAGCTCACATTAGATACACACTACACAGGCCAGTTCTCTGGACACTTTATGCCTACAAACTAAACTAACAAAACTAAACTAACAAAAGTCATTTCACAGTAGGACAATGGGGTAGACGTTTATCATTTCTAAAATGACTGCACTCTTACCTCTCATGTGTCACTACGAATAGGAAACGGTGATTCAAACCAGCTAGCTACTGTAGCTACATGACAAAATACCCACTAAGACTTGAGCCGTGTCATATTCAATCATTATACTGTGTTTGACATTTGAAATCATATCTCCCTCCAGCGCTATCTCCCTCCAGCGCTATCTCCCTCCAGCGCTATCTCCTTCCTGCAGAAATTAGGTTGGAGAGCTAACTTACATTTGATGCAGTGTTTAAATGCACTTTAAATAAAGTTTGTTCTGATTCTATTTGACCTCTCTCTCCTGTTGTGTCTTGTCAGGTGTAAAGGGCCGGCCAGAAGGGAGACCGACACCATGGACACGTTTGTGGACTCATCCTGGTACTATTTCAGATACACTGACCCCCACAACCAAGACAGGTGAGATACACTGACCCCCACAACCAAGACAAGTGACCTGGGATTTTCTCTTCCTCTGTCTGTAGTATCACTCTCTGTCTTATCTATCTTCCTATCCCCCCCAAATATAATCTCTACTTTTAAATCAGTCAGTACCAGGTCCTACAACATGAAAGAGGGATAGAGAGCGGGAGAGGGAGTGTTGTAGGACCTGGTACTGACTGATTTAAAAGGAAAGATTAGAGATAATATTTTTTGGGACTGTTCCAAAATGAAACCGCAGTAGAGACAAAAGTCACCTTAGGTAATCTACTCTCCAGTCTACAGCTGTTTTGAAGACAACGAGAATCTAGACAAATATTACAAATGTAATATGCATTGTCCATTTAATCACTGACACATGTTTTTTCCACTCACACATCAGCACACCCTTTTACACTTCCTCTCAAACAGTCAATTTCATACACACACAAACACGCACGCATACCGTTAAATTGTATTCCCTGCTGATGGAGATGATAAACTCCTGGCAGTTAGCTGCTGGGGCGGTGGCGATACCCAGAGCTTTAACAAAAGAGATTAATTTCCCAAAGGCAGGACTTGTCTTTCCTTCACTGATCTTGCTGGGTAAATCCATTTAAATTCAATCACATTTTGACAGCACCCCTTTTGATTCGAACAAAACCTTACATACATATTTGCCCATTTGTAGAAGTGCTCAGAAAGTGACGTTTTGGACCTGAATGCCCAAACAGTTGAAATAAAGGTGCTCAAGTTGACTCATTGTTGTATACGGCACAATACCAGGAGACATCCAAGTCTTCATCACTGGAAAAGAACAGTTGAGATTGATATAATTTAAAAGCTTACAAACAGGGTTGTCAAACTATTTTATAATTTATGGAATTCTTATTTTTTTATTTATTATTATCATTTTTTTGATATTCACATATTTTGTATCTTAGACCCTGTTTGACATCATCTGAAGTTTTTGTGTTGTGCCCGCCATCGGTTGAGACACAACATGCTCTTGAATACAGGATGGGTGTCATGTTTTGGCTGATAAATGTACTAAAATGGGCAGTCATCTTTGTGGTAGTAATTCATGTTAAAATGTCAATTCATTTTCAATGGTGTACCAGCTAAATTGCAGTGGTCTGAAGAAATTGGTCCATTCTATGAATTCTATTTCTATGATTGAAATGAAATCCACCATTTATTAGTATTATTATAGTAGTATTCAAGGTATGTTGTGGTCAACTGATGGCTGACACAGCACAAAAACCTCAGATGATGTGAAATATGCTCTGAGCTACAACGTACAGTGCCTTCGGAAAGTATACAGGCCCTTTGACTTTTTCCACATTTTGTTATGTTACAGCCTTATTCTAAAATGTATGAAATAAATACAAAAAATCGTCATCAATCTACAAACAATACCACATAATGACAAAGCAAAAACAGGTGTTTAGAAATGTTTGCAAATGTATAAAAAAATCAAAAACAGATGCCTTATTTACATAAGAATTCAGTCCCTTCGCTATGAGATTTGAAATTGAGCTCAGGTGCATCCTGTTTCCATTGATCATCCTTGAGATGTTTCTGCATCTTGATTGGAATCCACCTGTCGTAAATTCAATTGATTGGACATGATTTGGAAAGGCACACACCTGTCTATATAAGGTCCCACAGTTGACAGTGAATTGTCCGTAGAGCTCCGAGACAGGATTGTGTGGAGGCACAGATCTGGGAAGGGTACCAAAACATTTTTGCAGCATTGAAGGTCCGCAAGAACACAGTGGCCTCCATCATTCTTAAATGGAAGAAGTTTGGAACCACCAAGACTTATCCTAGAGCTGGTCGCCCTGCCAAACTGAGCAATCGGGGGAGAAGGGCCTTGGTCAGGGAGGTGTCCAAGGACCTGCTGGTCACTCTGACAGAGCTCCAGAGTTCCTCTGTGGAGATTAGAGAACCTTCCATAAGGACAACCATTTCTGCAGCACCACCAATCAGGCCTTTATGGTAGAGTGGCCAGATGGAAGCCAGTCCTCAGTAAAAGGCACATGAAAGCACATGACTCTTAGACCATGAAAACAATATTCTCTGGTCTGATGAAACCAAGATTGAACTCTTTGGCCTGAATGGAAAGGGTAGTGTGGAGTGTGATTGAGATTTGCGTCATCTGTGGATCTGTTGTTGGTGGTATGCGAAGTGGAGTGGGTCTTTGGTTTCCAGGATGATGGTGTTGATGTGAGCCATGACCAGCCTTTCAAAGCACTTCATGACTACCGACGTGAGTGCTACGGGGTAGTAATCATTTAGGCAGGTTACCTTCACTTTCTTGGGCATAGGGACGATGGTGGTCTGCTTGAAAAAAATTACAATTAATGCCGTCAAAAATGGATTGAATTCAAATGGATTTACCCTGCTGTAAAGCTGCTTTAAGAGGGTGCTGGCCTCTCCCTCTTTTATTTCTTAGCTGGACAGATTATGCCAGAACTGAAAAAGCAATTAAACTGTTTGAGCATCCTGTTGGCTTGCTGTGGCCTGGGCTGAGGTTTTGGTAGGGTGGGGGCCACCAAGAGGGTAGTGTGTTTGTGTGCGGGTGCGGGTGTGCGTGTGCATGCGTTTTTGGCCTGACACCAGGACACAGGGAGGGTAGGTCATTTTCTGCCCAGTGAGTCTAACTCGTTTAGCCAGTTCAATTATCCTGAGACATCATCCACTGGCAGAGAGGACTGTGTGTACTGTGTAAGGTGACACACACACACACACAGAGTGATATAGCGTTATCTAAGTAGCATTAGGAGTTTGGAGCCATCCAAACTAACATCTTCTATCCTCTTCCTCATTGTTGTCTGGTGACTTGGTCAGATCTACAACCAGACAATTCCTATCTGAAGGATCTATCTGAGAGGAAGGGTTACCTCACCTCTCCCCTCTGAGCTCTGATTACTCATCATCAGGATATACATTTATGTTTGTGTGTCCGTGCGTGCGTGCGTGTGTGCGTGAGTGCGTGCGTGCGTGCGTGCGTGTGTGCGTGCGTGCCTGCCTTCAGGAGGATGCCCCTCGTCTGACTTGTGGGATAGATGTTATTATAGTAGCTACCTGTGCTAGCCTGCTTAAGGCCCAGGCTGCCCCCTAGAGGATATATCTACACATAAAATCAAAGACCAAACACCTTACACATGATGTAGTCGTATTTACTATAACAGCTTCTATAGTTGAGCTACTTGTTATATTGGTGAATCCCTTCCAAGATTATTATTCTCTCACTATACTGTTAAAAAAAAAAGTTTAAAAAAAACAAATAGACAGAAAACACCAAATATAAATTGGAGTGATAACAGTTTATTTCACTCAAACTAACTTGTGCCCCCATCTCTCCACCCCAGGCCTTTTGAGCGCTCCCTGGCAGACCACTGGCTTCCTGTGGACGTGTACATTGGGGGGAAGGAGCATGCTGTTATGCACCTGTACTATGCACGCTTCCTCAGTCACTTCTGTTGGGATCAGGGCCTAGTGGGACACAGGTACAACAACTATTGTTCACTTGTCGATATCAATAGAACTATTGTGCCAAAAGGTTGTACCCACTTAGGGGTGAATCCTAACTTCCAATGAAACTGAATTTTTACTTAGTCTCCCATTGACATCAAGTGAAAATGTCCACTTAAAAGTAAGTGGAAGCTAACTGAAGAAGGCACCATTGCCAAAACGTCTTTGTAACGTTTGTATAATTATTCCCTTCAGAAATAAAATGTCAAAAATGTAAGCTCTTTGAATGTCCACTCCAGGGAGCCTTTCAAGAAGCTGCTGGTGCAGGGCCTCGTCAAGAGCCAGACGTTTAGAGCTGCAGACAGCGGACAGTACCTGAAGAGAGACGATATCGACTTCACAGGTGGGCACAGCAGGGTGGGGACTTTACACGCCTGCATTCACAGGTTAGAGTTAGTAGACATCCCTCACAGATGGATTCCTGAGGTTTGCTCAAAAGGTTTTCCTTGTCAGGTCTTAGAAGAAAGAGTGGAGAAGCACCGTCTTAACCCTTAGCCTACAATTTAAATCAAATTAACATAATCAAAAAATACCATTAAAATATTTCTGTTTAAGCAAGAGATATTGTCCTTCTGCATCTGTGGTGAAAGGTGGGGGAGCTACAGCGGTGTTTGTCAGACCATGAGACATCCCGAAAATCAGTCTTCTCACAAAAACCTCTGTAGCGTTCAAACAGTTTAGCCTACAAACTATTATGACCATTCTAAGATGACACTCTCACAAACACAGTGGTGTTATCCGTTTTGCTCTAGGATGACCACAAGCCTCACAAGAGTCATCTGCCAACTTCTGTCTGTAGCGTCCGAATGATTTGGGCTACACACTAATGTGTGTGTTTTGGAAAGCTAACACCTCTGTGGAAAGTTGAGACAGACTTGTCTGAAGGTCCCCGGTACCAGTTTAAAACATTTATGGAAGTACAGTATATGGAGATGGTTTAGTACCTAAAATAAGGGGATACAGTGCCTTCGGAAAGTATTCAGATCTTATTCTAAAATGGATTAAATAAATGAAAATCCTCAGCAATCTACACACAATACCGCACAATGACAAAGTGAAAACAGGTTTTTAGAAATGTTAGAAAATGTATTAGAACTAAAAAACAGGAACCTTATTTACATAAGTATTCAGAGCCTTTGCTATGAGACTCGAAATTGAGCTCAGGTGCATACTGTTTCCATTGATCATCCTTGAGATGTTTCTACAACTTGATTGGAGTCCATCTGTAGTAGATTAAATTGATTGGACATGATTTGGAAAGGTACACACCTGTCTATATAAGGTCCCACTGTTGACAGTGCATGTCAGAGCAAAAACCAAGCCATGAGGTTGAATTGTCTGTAGAGCTCCGAAACAGGATTGTGTCGAGGCACAGATCTGGGGCAGGGTACCAAAAAAATGTCTGCAGCATTGAAGATCCCCAAGACCACAGTGGCCTCCATCATTCTTAAATGGAAGAAGTTTGGAATCACCAACACTATTCCTAGAGCTGGCCGCCCGGCCCAAAAAACTGAACAATCAGGGAAGAAGGGCCTTGGTCAGGGAGGTGACCAAGAACCCTCTGGTCACTCAGACAGAGCTCTAGAGTTCCTCTGTGGTGATGGGAGGACCTTCTAGAAGGACAACCATCTCTGCAGCACTCCACCAATCAGGTCTTTATGGTCGAGTGGCCAGACGGAAGCCACTCTTCAGTAAAAGGCACAATCGCCCGCTTGGAGTTTGCCAATAGGCACCTAAAGGACTCTGACCATGAGAAACAAGATTCTCTGGTCTGATGAAACCAAGATTGAACTCTTTGGCCTGAACGCCAAGCATCACGTCTGGAGGAAACCTGGCACCATCCCTACGGTGAAGCATGGTGTTGTCAGCATCATGCTGTGGGGATATTTTTCAGAGGCAGAGACTAGGAGAATAGTCAGGATAAAGGAAAAGCTGAACGGAGCAAAGTACAGATAGATCATTGATGAAAACCTTCTCCAGAGTGCTCAGGACCTCAGACTGTGGCGAAGGTTCACCTTCAAACAGGACAACGACCCAAGGCACACAGCCAAGACAACACAGGAGTGGCTTCGGGACAATGGCCTTGAATGGCCGGACTTGAACCCGATCTAACTTCTTTGGAGAGACCTGAAAATAGCTGTGCAGCAACGCTCCCCATCCAATCTGACAGCTTGAGAGCATCTGCAGAGAAGAATTGAAGAAACTCCCCAAATACAGGTGTGCCATGCTTGTGGTGTCATACCTAAGACTCAAGGCTGTAATTGCTGCCAAAGGTGCTTTAACAAATTCCTGATTTTAAATGGTATGAACAATTCTATTCATATAATTCTATTATATTTCTAAAAACATTATGGGGTATTGTGTGTAGATTGATGAGGGGGAAAAAAACGATTTATTCAATTTTAGAATAAGGCTGTAACCTAACAAAATGTGGAAAAAGTCAAGGGGTCTGAATACTTTCCGAAGGCACTGTAAATACCTGATCATTCTTGTATCTCTCAGATATAGGACAGACACATCAGAACAAACTTCCTTTTTGTTTTTTGTGTTTTTTTACTATCTCTTGTTCCATGTAGTGACTCATTCACTGTGTTTCTATTGGCTAATAGCAGTAATGCATTAAAAAAAAGTCTATTTTTTTTTATACCTTCTTAAAATTCTAAATCAAATAGCTAAATGATCCTTGGTATCTTAAAACAATTCCCCCACCTTCTGGGCTTAGACAGGGCTTAGACTCTAGACTAGATCTTTCTCAGAATTCTTTTGTGGATTTTTTTGTTGTTGTGGCTTTTCTCCTCTTCCCGTTGCTTGGCAACTGGGTAAACACGGACACTGGCTCCGTTCATAGAGGTGAGGCTTTATATCACTCTCTGAGGGCTTCCACACTGGACACACACACAAATGAGTTCTAGCCCTGAGTAAACAGACTGATCAAGGAATTGACTGAAAGATTGTTCTGTCTGTTTCTCAGGAGGCTTTTTTTTAAAAACCATTTATCTTCTACTGTCAGTATTTGCTTTTTACATGTACATGCAGGCAAATCTGAAGTGGCACCCTATATTGTGCACTACAAAAGTAGTAATAGAGTGCCATTTCAGACAACGGACAGTTGGCTGGAGATGTATACAGGTGTCCAGTGCTAACCATTGCCTTGTCCCCTGTGTCAGGTGAGGAGCCGGTGCAGGTGGGTAGTAAGGCCGGGCTGCAGGTGACGTGGGAGAAGATGTCCAAGTCGAAACACAACGGCCTGGACCCTCAGGAGGTGGTGCAGCAGTATGGCATCGACACTGTCCGTCTTTACGTCCTCTACGCTGCTCCCCCTGAACAGGACATCCTCTGGGACATCAAGAGTGAGTTACACGCACCCTGTGAACCCCCCCCCCCCCCCCGTTGTGGGGGAGTTTAATTATTAACGTCCAGTACGGATGTTTATAATGTGTTTTGGCAGGCTTGTCTGTGGTGTAAAGTGTATATGTCTTGTCCCCGTCAGCGGACGCTCTGCCCGGGGTACTGCGATGGCAGTCTCGTCTGTGGGGGCTGGTGACCAAGCTGAGGAGTGCTCGGCAGGATGGGGACGTCCCCAACCCTTCGTTGCTGAAGAGAAAGGAGCAGGCAGACGCCAGGAAAATCTGGGAGAACAAGAACTTTGCCGTGGAACAGGTAGAATGTCCACGCTACATATCAGCACCCTTAGAATGTTACTGAACATTCCTAAACACAGAGAAGTCGTGTTTTCATTATTCTACTGTTTGTGTTGTACTACCCACCTTTACCAGTAGGTGTCACTAACTGTAGACTGAAACTGCCTTATCATGCTCAGACCTTATACCTGAATATGTAAATGCATTGAATATTTGTATCATCCATGTCTTCTTACGTGCGACATTTGAAATGGGTATTTGTCATACCAGTATTAGTCTCTCTCTTATGTTCCCGCTGCAGAGCTTGTCATCAAATGTTCAATTAGTGCTGCAGGTTTCACTTTATTTTTTTTATTTTACCTTTATTTGTGGTGTGTGAATATGACACTGGAGGCCTCCCGAGTGGTGCAGTGGTCTAATGTACTGCATCACAGTGCTAGCTGTGCCAGTAGAGATCCTGGTTAGAGTCCAGGCTCTGTCGCAGCTGGCCGCGACCTGGAGACCCATGGGGTTGCGCACAATTGGCTGGGATATCCTTGTTTGGCCCGGCAGGGATATCCTTGTCCCATCGCGCTCTATCGACTCCTGTGGCGGACAGGGCGCAGTGCACACTGACATGGTCGCCAGGTGTACGGTGTTTCCTCCGACACATTGGTGCGGCTGGCTTCCAGGTTAAGCGGGCATTGTGTCAAGAAGCAGTGCGGCTTCGCTGGGTCGTGTTTCGGAGGACACACGGCTCTCAACCTTCGCCTCTCCCAAGTCCGTATATATAAATAAGAAAAGATGATGACGCTGTGTTAACTATAGCACCTTATCGTATTCCATGAGGAATTATAGGCTACGTCCATACTGTGCATTTTAGCCTCAGCGTTGCATAACAGGAGAAGCTGCTGTTGTCATTTCATCCTGGGATCTATATAGTAACCTGAAACCACTCTCAGGTCTGGCAGCCCAGAGCAGAGAATGGAAATTGATTTGATATCCAATAGTGACGCTTTCACACTTTATAAATAGCCGGCTTGTGTTCCAACTCCCTCAGTGTGGTCGGTGGGGTTTGATTCTCTTCTCGCCCTTCAGAGTCCGTGCTGTTAAAGGGCCCTGTGCGTGTGTATGGCCCGGCCCACCCTAAGCCCCCCCAAAGCCACGGCCATCCTTCAGAGTCCGTACTGTTAAAGGGCCCTGTGCGTGTGTGTGGCCCGGCCCACCCTAAGCCCCCCCAAAGCCACGGCCATCCTTTGATCCACCCTCTGTCTTTGACCTTCTCCCAAAGGCCCGTGCCAAAAGGGTTCTCTTTCCCAGAAGACTTAGCTGTGGAATGTTCACATGCGCAGCCTTCTTGTTTTTAAACACAGTGTGAGCCAACCAGTTATCAGAACCATGTATAGTGATGACATGGAGAAAAAGCTTTTATCCTCTGGTCCTATTGTTGTTTTCCATTCATCACCATGAACCATCACAGGCAGCTGGGAGGTTCTCCCTGATACTATCCCTTACCACAGGGAAACATTGTTTTAGAGGGAGAGCGAGAGAGACACAGAGAGGGAGAGCTAGAGAGACACACGCACACACAGAGGGAGAGAGAGACACACACACACACAGAGACACACACACACACACAGAGAGCGAGAGAGACACACACAGAGAGAGCCACACACACACACACACACACAGAGAGACACTATGGCTGGATATGATGCCACTGTGACCAACGTGTCTTGTGTTTCCAGGTCACAGGTCACTTCACAGAAGACTTCCTCCTGAATGCAGCCATCTCTCGACTCATGGGACTCACCAACACACTCTCTGTGAGTAGACACCGTGTGTGTGTGTGTGTGTGTGTGTGTGTGTGTGTGCGTGTGTGTGTGTGTGTGTGTGTGTGTGTGTGTGTGTGTGTGTGTGTGTGTGTGTGTGTGTGTGTGTGTGTGTGCGTTCAATCTGACATCTTTCTCTGTCCCTCTCAGAACGTGTCCTCTGACGTGCTGCAGCACAGTGTGGAGTTTGAGGAGGCTCTCGCCACGCTGTGTGTGATGACCGCTCCCATGGCCCCACACCTGGCCTCCGAACTCTGGGCAGGTGGGCCACACACACACATTGTGGGAATGAATTAATAAATAAATAATGGACAATAATATGAATATTTGTTTTCATCAAAAGATGATGTGTCACATGATGTGTTGTCATGTGAGTGTTGCTATGACGATCCCATTCCAGAGAGGGAAAAGGAATAGTCTGCTACATTCCTAGTGAGACAGAGACTGACTGGAGAGTAGATGAGAGGACCGTATGGAAAGATGATGTGGGTTTGGAAAGAATCCAACAGGAAGTTACCTCAGGGTGTCATGTTGATGGGGCCTCTTATCTAACACACACAACGCTCTGCAACGCCCTGGTGATGTCATCCCAGTCCATTGAGATAATTTGTTTGTGTGTGGTGTACCCATGTGAATACTTCAAGAATCTGAGTTGATGAACCAAAATAGGCATGAAAAGCTATGCAAAGTCAAGGTCTAGGAGTTCAGTACACAGTAATTTCACAGGAATCTCCTCCAGATTGTGACTAAATATCCCCTGAGCCAAACTGAGAATCCCCAGCCCTATCACATGAACAATGTAGCTGATGCTGAGTCAGGACAAAGGTTGACCCATGTGATCTGATGGTATGAAAATAGCCAGAAGAGGAAGTGTGCCCCCGCACTGTCCAGTAGAACATCCCTCTATTGTCAAATACACAGAAACAAGCCCTCTCTTGAGGGGCTGGTGCTAGGGGGCTGGAAATAGGGGCTGTGGGGGCTGGGAGTAGGACTGGTAATCTGGGGCTGGGAGCACTGGCGTGCTGGGATTAGGGGCTAGGGGACTGGGGGCTGGGAAAAGGAGCTTGGGGGCTGGGAAAAGGAGCTTGGGGGCTGGGAGTAGGAGCTTGGGGGCTGGGAGTAGGAGCTTGGGGGCTGGGAGTAGGAGCTTGGGGGCTGGGAGGAGGAGCTTGGGGGCTGGGAGTAGGAGCTTGGGGGCTGGGAGTAGGAGCTTGGGGGCTGGGAGTAGGAGCTTGGGGGCTGGGAGTAGGAGCTTGGGGGCTGGGAGTAGGATCTAGGGGGCTGGGAGTAGGATCTAGGGGGCTGGGAGTAGGATCTAGGGGGCTGGGAGTAGGATCTAGGGGGCTGGGAGTAGGATCTAGGGGGCTGGGAGTAGAATCTAGGGGGCTGGGAGTAGAATCTAGGGGGCTGGGAGTAGAATCTAGGGGGCTGGGAGTAGAATCTAGGGGGCTGGGAGTAGAATCTAGGGGGCTGGGAGTAGAATCTAGGGGGCTGGGAGTAGAATCTAGGGGGCTGGGAGTAGAATCTAGGGGGCTGGGAGTAAGATCTAGGGGGCTGGGAGTAAGATCTAGGGGGCTGGGAAGACTGGGGGCTGAGCGTAGGAGCTAGGGGCTGGGTGCAGTGGTGGGGAAAAGTACCCAATTGTCATACTTCAGTAAAAGTAAAGATACCTTAATAGATAATTACTCAAGTAAAAGTGAAAGTCACCCAGTGAAATATTACTTGAGTAAAAGTTTTTGGTTTTAAATATACTTAAGTATCAAAAGTAAATGTATAAATAATTTCAAAATGTGTGTGTGTGTGTGTGTGCGTGTATGTATGTATGTATGTATGTATGTATGTGTGAATATATATATATATATATATATATATATATATATATATATATACACTGCTCAAAAAAATAAAGGGAACACTAAAATAACACATCCTAGATCTGAATGAATTAACTAATCTTATTAAATATTTTTTTCTTTACATAGTTGAATGTGCTGACAACAAAAACACACAAATATAATCATTGGAAATCCAATTTATCAACCCATGGAGGTCTGGATTTGGAGTCACACTCAAAATTAAAGTGGAAAACCACACTACAGGCTGATCCAACTTTGATGTAATGTCCTTAAAACAAGTCAAAATGAGGCTCAGTAGTGTGTGTGGCCTCCACGTGCCTGTATGACCTTATATATATATATATATATATATATTTTACATATATATATATATTTGTAAAATATATATATATATATATATATATATATATATATATATATATATATATATATATATATATATATATATTTTACATATATATATATTTTACATATATATATATATATATATATATATATTTTACATATAGCCAGGGGCTACAATAAAGGGCTATAAAAATCAAATGTGATTGGTTGATTGCTAGTTTGTGACACGTTGTCTTCCCCTCCATTCAGGGCTGAGCCAGGTGAGGAACCCCCTGAGCCCTCTCCTCTCCCGCGGAGGAGACGTGCTGCAGCAGCCCTGGCCCACCCCAGACCCTCTGTACCTGGAGACCCCTGATACCCTGGAGCTGGTTGTACGGGTGAGGCTGTCAAACGCTCACTACCACCTGGTAGTCAAGGGAAAGGGGGATACCTAGCCAGTTGTACAACTGAATGACTTCAACTGAAATGTGTCTTCTGCATTTAACCCAACCCCTCTGAATCAGAGAGGTGCAGGGGGCTGTCTTAATCGACATCCACGTCTTCGGCGCCCGGGGAACTGTGGGTTAACTGCCTTGCTCAAGGACAGAACAACCCTATGTACATAGTCATTGAACACTGGTCACTTTAATAATGTTTATAGAATGTTTATTGTTCTGAAATCGTATTGCTCCAAAATCATTTATTTGGATCACTGAGAAATAAAGCGATTTGATGACTTACTTTATAGGTACATACTGTATTCTCAACATAGCTCATCCATATAACTACTGCTGTACATACCTTCCTACTTATACACTGTATGTTGTTCATACTGTCTATGCACACCACGTGTTTATATTCCGAACTATGACATGCTCATTTCTTCTTGTTATGGGGGATTATTTGTGTGTTTGTGTGTTAGTGTTGTACTGTTAGAAACTTACTGCACGGCTGGAGCTAGAAACACAAGCATTTCCCTGCACCTGCTTTTACATCTGCTGGTCTGTTCGCAACAAATAAACATTGATTTGATTTGACACACACACACCTCTTACACACTCAATCCCCTTTCACTCACACACAGGCCCATACACATGCCAAGGCACAAAGCCCTACAGAAAATGATACAGACTGAAAGAAAGTAACACTCCCACACACTCACAGGCATACTCTTGTGTAAATACTCAAAATTGTACTCGCACTCCCTGGAACCAAAACAGCCATAGCCCCATTCATGCGCTCACTGTCTGTAATTTACACAGAGCCTATGATCATATGGCTTGAGAGGGAAAGTGTGTGTGTGTGTGTGTGTGTGTGTGTGTGTGTGTGTGTGTGCATGCAGCCCAGGATGCCTAGGCAATCAGCAGGCAGTCCAGCTGTGGTGGCGGGGTCACAGAGTCAGCTGCTCAAAGATCGAAGTCTCTGAGAGATCCCTGCTGGGGGGAATCAGAGTCCTCACACACACACATCTCTAAACATTGACTCCGATAATGGATAATAGCCAGCTAAAGACTGCGCTCATCTGAAGTAGATGTTTTCCTCCTCTCATGGCCTGTCCCATGAGGGAGCTGTAATCCTTTCAAACACACACACAGACACACAACCGTTTACCTTTCCACGGTACACGATCATCCCCCCCCCACACAGACACACAACCGTTTACCTTTCCACGATACACGATCATCCCCCCCACACACAGACACACAACCGTTTACCTTTCCACGATACACGATCATCCCCCCCACACACAGACACACAACCGTTTACCTTTCCACGATACACGATCATCCCCCACACACAGACACACAACCGTTTACCTTTCCACGATACACGATCATCCCCCACACACAGACACACAACCGTTTACCTTTCCACGGTACACGATCATCCCCCCACACACAGACACACAACCGTTTACCTTTCCACGGTACACGATCATCCCCCCCACACAGACACACAACCGTTTACCTTTCCACAGTACACGATCATCCCCCCCCACACACAGACACACAACCGTTTACCTTTCCACAGTACACGATCATCCCCCCCCACACACAGACACACAACCGTTTACCTTTCCACAGTACACGATCATCCCCCCCCACACACAGACACACAACCGTTTACCTTTCCACGATACACGATCATCCCCCACACACAGACACACAACCGTTTACCTTTCCACGGTACACGATCATCCCCCCACACACAGACACACAACCGTTTACCTTTCCACGGTACACGATCATCCCCCCCACACAGACACACAACCGTTTACCTTTCCACAGTACACGATCATCCCCCCCCACACACAGACACACAACCGTTTACCTTTCCACAGTACACGATCATCCCCCCCACACACAGACACACAACCGTTTACCTTTCCACGGTACACGATCATCCCCCCCACACAGACACACAACCGTTTACCTTTCCACGGTACACGATCATCCCCCCCCACACAGACACACAACCGTTTACCTTTCCACGATACACGATCATCCCCCCCACACAGACACAGTAACACACACACACAGACACACAACCGTTTACCTTTCCACGATACACGATCATCCCCCCCACACAGACACAGTAACACACACACACAGACACACAACCGTTTACCTTTCCACAGTACACGGTCATCCCCCCCCCACACAGACACACAACCGTTTACCTTTCCACAGTACACGATCATCCCCCCCACACAGACACACAACCGTTTACCTTTCCACGATACACGATCATCCCCCACACACAGACACAGTAACACACACACACAGACACACAAACGTATACTATTTCTCCCATTGACCCTTTGGCACCTGTATGATGATGATGATGCTGGTGTTGGTTGGGATCTGGTCTGAGGCCTTGATGTGTGTTTCCCCAGCCTAGCAGTGCTAACCTCCATCTCACTGGGACTCTGACAGACTGAGGCCTTGATGCGTGTTTCCCCAGCCTAGCAGTGCTAACCTCCATCTCACTGGGACACTGACAGACTGAGGCCTTGATGTGTGTTTCCCCAGCCTAGCGGTGCTAACCTCCATCTCACTGGGACTCTAATGACAGACTGAGGCCTTGATGTGTGTTTCCCCAGCCTAGCGGTGCTAACCTCCATCTCACTGGGACTCTAATGACAGACTGAGGCCTTGATGCGTGTTTCCCCAGCCTAGCGGTGCTAACCTCCATCTCACTGGGACTCTAATGACAGACTGAGGCCTTGATGTGTGTTTCCCCAGCCTAGCGGTGCTAACCTCCATCTCACTGGGACTCTAATGACAGACTGAGGCCTTGATGTGTGTTTCCCCAGCCTAGCGGTGCTAACCTCCATCTCACTGGGACTCTAATGACAGACTGAGGCCTTGATGTGTGTTTCCCCAGCCTAGCGGTGCTAACCTCCATCTCACTGGGACTCTAATGACAGACTGAGGCCTGGGTTTGGCCCACAGAGCAGGCCAACACACACACGTGCACTCTCTCTCTCTCTCTCTCTCTCTCTCTCTCTCTCTCTCTCTTTCGCTCCCACTCTCACACACACAAAAGTGCACACATGCACTGATTAATTACGAGCTTATCTTAACACACACAAATACACAGATACCATACACATAATACACACACTCATAATTGGGAGAAAGCTTAGACTTGACCCAAACAGACACACACGCTGATACACAAACATACAAAGACTGGAAATGAAGAATAAAGGTTCCTCCTACTCCGCTGTAGAGGATCTGACTGCCCAACCCATTTTCACCACAAGCTGGCTGTTTTTAGACAGCTCAGGTTACACACACAGTTTACTGAAAGGAGTGGAGGAAAGGCATATGCATGTTCTATAGTCCCTGATGTAATTAGAGCGCTTTCGATGCAGCCACAGCCTCCACTAAGAGTTGTCTCAGTCAGTGTACATTATTTAATATGTCTGGACCAAAGTTTGCTCTCACTCAATGTTAACTAGCGATGTAGAGTATTTTATGGGAGGAGGTCAAAGTATTCAGGTTTGTGCTCTTAACCTTTTGGGTTTTCTCTCCTCCTCCCTTCCATCTCTCCCTTTCACCTCTCAGATCAACAACAAGGTGTGTGGGACAGTGTTGGTGCCTCGACAGGTGGCCCAGGATACGGAGCAGGTACGGGAGCTGGTTCTGGGGAGCGAGCTGGGACAGCGTCTCCTAGGAGACCGGACCATCAAGAAGGCCATTCTGTCCCCTAGGACCGCCCTCATCAACTTCCTCATAGAGGAGTGACCACTCGATCCTGGATGCTGATTGGTGGACTTTCATGTCAATCAGAAGACCGCAGCCACTCAGACTTGAAGGCAGGGACATCATGTGAACGGAGGGATGAAAGACTATTTATTTGAAAATTAAAACAACTAGTATGAACAGACATTTTTGTAAAAAAAAAAAAAAACATCTTTAGGATGAGAATAAAAGGATATATTTTGCATTTGGTCTGATCTTTTGTGAAATGTATAAAGCTGAAGAGGAAAATGTGGTGTTTGTGCTATAGAACCTACAGAACATAGTGCTGAAACTAGCATCATGAAAAGCTGATGAGTGAAATGGGACATCTGTCTGTCAGTTGTAATACAAGGAGTCATACACTGAGACTGGAAGTGTTTTCAGACTGGATGACATGTATCACTTTCCCCTTGTCACCATGGTGACACCAGACCCTACTCCAGTGCAGAGGGTTGTTTTGCAATCTGAAGTCACCTTATTAATATACTGTCATGCATGGGTACAAGGTGATATGGCTCCAATGTGCCTCTAACATCTGTCCCCAGCTATTCAACAGGTGAGTGAGGATTAAGCCACATAGAGTCCACTGATAAATACTGATATTGTGATGTGATTAGGTCCCACTCATGTTGGCCTCTCCATCAGTGGCTTCCAGTTCGAACAGAAGTGCTGAGGAACATTCCAGAACCAGGACCTCTGGCCTCAGTGGGAACACATTCACCTTCCATTCAGAACACTAATTCCATAACCACACAGAACTCCATGTATGTTGTTGAGACAGACTGCAGCAGGGACAGGGACAGATAGGACAGGGCTCAGGACAGCGTGAGTCAGCCAGACCAGAGAACAGACTGAAAGGTGTTGATTCCAGTCTGTAACTGTCGCAACAAGAACATAGAGGAATTTGACTGACGATGTCATCAGCGTATTGGCCAATGGATACAGGTTGCGACTGGGTTGGATTGATGGGGTCATAAGAATGGGACGGAGGTACATGAAGTGACGAGGACACAAGTTATTTGAATCCAGTCACCCCTTACCACAGCCCATTCATTGCCGGTCATTAACATCATCTATCAGTGAGCCACCTCATGGCTTGTAAATGAGACTCTCCTTCACAACATTTATATCTCCCCTTCCCTGTCATGTATACCCCAGTGACTGAGCACAGAGTCCTCTGTCTAACATCTACTGACTCAACCCACTACTGGTTCTAAGTGAATCACTCAGATCATGTTGCTGGCAGGCAGGACGTTTTATTCCAGTAGCAATTAAAAGGGTCCACCACAAAATGGACAGCTCCCTTCAGCAGAATTAGACATGCATTCTGAGTAATCAGGAAGTTGTCATTTGATTACCGGACTCTATGTGATGTGCCAGTCTCAAGATCAGTCAGTACCCATCTCTTGTTCCATCCTGACCTTCTATGGTCCTTTTATATGAATTGTATAGCCTTATGTCTGTTTTGATGTTACTCCTTTTGTGTGAATGTTACTCGTTTTGGCTCCTTTTGTGTGAATGTTCAAGGTGACATTGTATGTATGTAAATGAAACACAGGCCTGATAATGTATGGCTTGAAACTCGGGAACAACTCAGAGAAGGAGAAGCCTGTCTGTCATTCTATTATGATGTTGTTGTGTTAGATTTGACAATGTCGGACAGTGTGAAATGTGATCAGGTGGAACATTTAAATTACAGGGAAAAAGGGAGACAGATTAATATAGGGGAAGGGGGAGATGGTTGCTTTTAAAGAATGGCAAAGGCCGAGCGGTGTACTATAGGAAGCCGTTCTGCCTCAGTGAGCCCCTGACCTTTGACCCAGACCCCCTGGACATTCCATGTGTATCTCTGACCATCAGGTGGACAGGAAATTACTCACAGGAGAGACAGAATAACAGGAAGTTAGAAACATGACCAGGACTTAGGGGAGGAGCTAAGGACCAATGGCCCTTTTAGAAAACAATTCCCCCACAACCCTTGAAGTAGTTGCAGCTGATTTGGCTTGGTGAAAGCGTTTTCACTCGATTTTAAGTTGGATACTTATTAGCTGATAATGACTGGCTGAGATACCCTAATAGTGCAGTTAGGAGCAGTAATAACCAGGTGTTATCCTAATGTTGCAGTAATGTAGTCAGGTTGATGCGAGGGAGAGCTGTGACACACTGGTCTGGACAGGACAGGAGCCCGTTAATGCAGAAGGTGGCTTGAGCTTTGATTGGTTCTCTCAAACATTGTTTTTTTCCCCTGGTGGGTTGAAACCTCTCCTTGTTTGGATTTGAAAATCCAACAGTTGTATTGGAAGGGGGGCGGGGCTCGTGGGCTGTGTGTAGCTGCCCATGTGGGTGTTTGAGTGAGGAACACAAAGGTGAGCCAATCAGTAAAAAAGCACAACCCCCTTCATTATCGACGCATCATGAAAATGACTCAAGCTGAACTGAGTACTTGATTTATTTTTTAGTTGACAGACACCATAGCTGTTTTATGAGAAGGTGCATACATGTTTTGTTCTCATGGTGTTGCAAGTGAAATAACAGAACCCAACCTGACTAGTACTCTCTTTACTGGTGTTGTCATCAGAGAGAACAAAATGGAGAGAGAGGGAAGGAGAGAAAGATACATTCTAGCTACTCTCATTCAGTCCTATCAGTGTTTCTCTTTTGGCACATGTGGTGTGTTTTGTTTCTCACTCTGCTGAGGCATGACTCAGGGCTGTGTGGGATATATGAGGGAGATGGTTGTGAATCGTTATCAGGCACCTGATTCCCTCCCCTTTCTCTCTCACAGTGTTGTTATTGCTAGTTCACCGTTACATTCTCACTCTGGATCCACAAGTATTCTAGCCTGGAATCCACACTGAATATCACACAAATGTAGTGAAATGGACTCACTTGCTAGCCAACTTCAGCAGTTTTCTCATGGTGTTTTGAGCTCCCTGCCCACTGCCTTCGTGGAGGAGAGAGACACTAAGCAGATTTCCATTGACCCAGGTTTATTTGACAAAAGCGTTGTACAAAAATATATAATAATCATTGCGACATCTGTAATGGAAACGGCAGATATAGAAATGTTTAAAGGTCGAAAACGTTTTTCGACGGGGTGGATTTCTTTTGTCTAACTTTTTTTTAACAAATGATGATGAAAACTCCTGTATTTAGAATAAATGATCATTGACGAATAATTCTGAAGGTACGCGGAGCACGTGATGTCATAGCGTAGCCTAACTATAAACTCCACTCCACATTCAATTCTAAATGCCAAGCTAAATGCTTGCTAAACACATTTGCTTTGCAGGACAAGGATTGTCCTGATTTTCAGGACTGCTTGAATTGCTTCGCTTTGCTTTTCTGGTTGGCCGGGAAGTTTCACCATCCAATTATTTCAGATCTGCAAGTTTCACAATGGCACAAACCATGGTGATATGTGAGCACATGAGACATTAGAATATGGCAAATATAGTCACTTTATTGCATTCTATCCATGCTGACTTTCGCAGGCTACCTAGACTTGAAACAGGTGTCAGGACATATGGGCTGAGGCAATTTATTATTGCGCAATTTGCCTAAATGGGCAATGGAAACACTTCAACCACTACATTTTTATTCAACAATATAGGTTATTGCATGATTCTTTTTTAGTTATGACGTCATTACATCCAACTGTTTTCATCGACACACAAGATAGTTGAATGGAAAAGCACCCTAGCAGGCAATTGTCGCATCTATTTTCTATGTAAACTTTCTAAATGTCGACAAAAAGTCTCTAGATAATTTATTGGAGACATCGTGTCTCAGAGGAAGGCTTGTGACAGTCAATAGTGATAAAAATAGTCAGGTATTACTTTATGCTCACATAAATACATTTCATTGCCCAGAATATCATACAGTATATTGACACAGTTCAGACCAAAATTCCCCTGAACACACATTTAATTGTGTTAGCAATAGCCCCCGAGACATTTGACACCTTCATCAGCGCGGCTGTTTCCATGGCTACTGTAAGTCATTAAATAGGCAACAATATTCCTCTGTGACTCAACTACCAGAGGAAGACCACAAACCTAGCAGCAGGCCCTCTCCAAAGACTTACAGAAGGTCTACATTAACATAGTCTTTAATGGGTTTGAAAGTTTCCCCCGCCCCGAGCTTGGCTTGGTGGAAATGCAAGGGTGGAGTATGAGGGCTAGTCACACAAGCATTCTCCATTTCACTAGGCTGATCCCAGCCTGCTTAATTGTTTGAAGGGGATAAAACATACTAACCTGGTACAACCAGACTGATCTGGCAAGCTTTATATATAAGCTCACCAAATCATTGTGTGGTGGTACAAGGCTAAAAACATACAGGAGCTGGCTAATTTTCTCAGAGACTGAACTAAATCGGGTAATTTGGTCGTCCCAGGATATATTGTCTATGCCTCCATTGCACAATGAGGCTTGTCTGTTATATTTAACTGTTTTGATGATAAAGCTAAAACATTGGTATGTCTGGTAAAGGACCACATTTAGCCACAGTTATTCTGTTGTTTACCTCTCCATAGCAACACATCACTTGGAGCAGGTTGGCTCAAGTTCTTTTACATTCCAATTTCATGTTTTTAACTGTACATTGGTATTTCATATTTTTAAAACATTATGAAATTAGGTCTCAGTTCTATTGCTAATTTCACCTTTTCCAAATGAAAATGTAACAGCTTTGTTGTTGCCAGTGGCGTATATTCATGGGAGCCAAGGGAAGCCAGGTTTCCTAAAATAAAAATGAGTCTCTGTGTTTCATTTTCCTTAAATTTGCAAGAGGCTGAATGTATCTCACCGGAGAAAGCATCTGAGCGAGCGAAACAGTCCCCCTTTGTCGCTGTATGTGTAGCTCATCTATCTGATGCTGTCTGGTCAAAAAGAGTATGACATAAAATAATAGCCAATCAGAGTTGAGCTAAACTGACTGAGCTCATCTGTGAATAGTCCCGGGGGACCAAAAAAAAGTGTCAAGGGAAGCCAGTTTGGATTTGGCTTCATACCAATCACATCACATCGAGAGCA
This sequence comes from Salmo trutta, assembly GCF_901001165.1. Classification (NCBI taxonomy): domain Eukaryota; kingdom Metazoa; phylum Chordata; class Actinopteri; order Salmoniformes; family Salmonidae; genus Salmo; species Salmo trutta. Next base: position 59,556,365 of record NC_042959.1, read on the forward strand.
AAATGTAATTGACAGAAACAACTTAAATTGTTGCATCTCGTTATGTTGTTGTCCTGATGGCTAGCTAGCTACTGTAGATAAAATTGTCCCTTTCCTAAATTAGCCATGGATGGAGATAGAGATTTGGACTTGAGGTTTTACTTATTTCTCCATACTGGCCAATGATTATAACGGTAATTCTGATCCAACCAAAAATTCATACATTGTGCCCCTGGCCTGAGAGGATGGAAGTTGAATATGTAGCTAGATGTAGTAGGCTAATGTTAACTAGCTGGCCCTTTCGTTCTCCATGAAAGGAAGTTAGGCTAGTGAGCAAGCATTTTAGCCAGGTAGTCTAGGACAACAAAAACCGTGTACTGTATGACAGAGTCATAGACCATTTTGTTAACATGAAAGAGTGGAGGATGGCATTGACATTTCTCTACAAGTAGGGTGAGCCGACATGTTTTTTCAACTTGCACGAATTCACACACACACACACACACACACACACACACACACACACACACACACACACACACACACACACACACACACACACACACACACACACACACACACACACACACACACACACACAGAGAGAGAGAAATCAGAACCATGGACAGCCAAATCATATTTACCTTACATTGATTGAACTAAATTGTTTTTGGTATCGTTTAGATGTCATTGTATTAGCATAGGTGATTTGATGATGTTGAAATGTTGATGTTAAAATGGTACTGAAATAGTGGAGGCAGCTCCTGTTGTCTTTGGGACTTTGCGGTAACTCTCCGTGGTTCTAAATCAATAGTTGTTTAGTGGTCCTAAAATGTCAGAAACATTAACTTACTTGACCATGCTGTAGGTCTTATAACTGTTTGTTACATGCAATATGCTTTGTGGACTTCACTGGACAGAGGTTGCTCTCTGGTTTTGTGGTGAAACAAATGTGTTGTTGAATTTATTTTGCCATTGTATCTTCTTATTGTCTCGGCCTTAGGCGTATATTTCACGGTGTTAAGGCATATGAACTAACAGGTTATAGAGCAAACAACCAATTATGGCTTGGCTTCCGCAGTGATTTTACCCACGCACCACTAATGCTTGCTGCCAGAAACTGTACCATTTGCTGGGAAGGGAGAGCTCTGCCTTAATAAATATCCATATTCTAATTGTTAGAGCTGATTAATCCGAGCAGTAAAACAACATGATTTTCTCCAACAAGATTTCCATCACAATCTTAATTAGCTCAAAATAGTTCCTGCCTGTTGTTGGTAGGTATTTGCATGAGAATGTTATAAACAAGTGTACAAAGCTCCTTTTTGAGGATGGCTGTTTGAGGTGACCGTTTCCTAATTAGTGTACAGATGGTTACTGACTGTGCCTTATAAACATTCTGTTTTGATTACATCACAGCCAGCCACCACTCTCACAGTCTCCATGCTTCTACGTATACAGCTCGGCTCCACAGACAATGGGATTCATACACAGTACTTAAAGTCCCCACCAAGGACACAGAAAAATACACGTGTCCCAACTTGACAGTTTGAGAAAGACCCTCCCCCTCCTTTCCCACACAGTAATGTTTACATATTTTGCATTACTCATCTCATATGTATAAATTGTATTTTATTCTATTCTACTGTATTTTAGTCTATGCCGCTCTGACATTGCTCGTCCAAATAATACAATTTTCTTAATTCCATTCCTTTACTTTAGATTTGTGTGTATTGTGTGTATTGTTGTGAAATTATTAGATATTACTTGTTAGATATTACTGCACTGTTGGAGCTAGAAACACAAGCATTTTGCTACACCCGCAATAACATCTGCTAAAAACATTTATGTGACCAAAACAATTTGATTTGATTAGTACAACAGTACTTCCCAGCCACAAAGCACCATTGTGCATTTCTTATGGGAATCCATGAATAGGTCAGGTTATAGCTCAGGCTCATACAGTCTATGATCTTAGCACTACCCCTGCCCTCCCTCTCCTCCCACCAACTTTCTGGTTTCTTGGAGCCTCTGGGCGCTGGGAGGTCAAAGCCTGTTTATTTTCCATCGTGCACCTGGTTAGAGGGGAATGAGTGACATCACACATCCACGACAGTAGAGGGGACAGAATATAGTCATCAGTAATTATTAACCAATATGCCATGGTCTTCCCTTCCATTGAATAAGCGGGGTGGGTGGCCTGCTCTGCTCTGGACTCCCTGAAAAAACTTGAAAACATGACACTTTTTCTTTTACTTAAACAAGATGTGAACATGTCAAAGCAGCCGATACGCATCTGTCAGCACATCATATGAACTTGAGTCTTCTGAATGTATAAATCCACAATAACCATATGTGGCCAATTTTTTTTTAGGGACTAATTTAGACTGCAAATCACACTTTGTAACCCTGCATGATTCCTTAGCTATTACACTGTTGATTCATAATGAACTTTAATTCAGTTGGTTCTGCACCAACAAGGTAGCCAAAGAGATTGTGGGTATACAGTAAGTATATCAATAAACAATGTGTGATTAAAAGCCTAAAGGTAAATGTTTGCTATGCTATGTGCCTTGAGTTATCTGGGGGTCCGGATATCGTGCCTCAAAATCTACCCCATAATGAAGTGAACACTGCGCCTTTAAAAACAAACAGCGCTCCCTAATCCCACGGTCGACTCCACACTATCCACACTCGGACCAAGAGGTTTGCTTTAGTTCAGTATATTTTGCCGTACGCACTTGTAATAACTGTTCAATTATTGGTGAGCTAAATTAGCGTTGTGATAGGACCCCACTGGAATTTGTTTAGCAACTTGCGGGAGAAGTTTGGAACTCATGCATTCGCTACAAAGTTGCAAACAACGTTTTTTGAATGGAGGCTTCGGCAGTGAGCGCCATAGTGAAGTTCGGAAAGGGGGCGCAGGCTGGGGTCGTAGGCTATCTGATCTGACTTTATAACCAGACAGTATCCTGTTGCGAGCAGAGTCAGCTGGCTCACGGAGGAGATAACGGAGCTTCTTCTCGCTATTATTCGGATCTTTATCCATTCCGGAGTAGGCCTAGGCATAATTGCTTCCGCGGGATAGCTGACACATTACGGGAGAAACTGTACTTTAACTTCGTGTCGGGATCTCCACGTCAGAATACCGCTTGACAGTGCTCTCTCTCCGCTGCCTGGACTGGACAGTAGACTGGTAATATTTTACTTTGGGAGTGACGAGGGTTTGGATTTAATCCTTTCGTTTCAGTTGTTTACTGTGGTTAACATTGTTTTTATTGGCTAGCATACTTTTTATTTTATTTTGGACAGAACGTTTTTTTTGTGAAAGTTGTGGCTCGAACCTTAAATCAGATCATAGTTTATACACATTTTGTAATTCACTTCAAGATGGATAAATACGACGATTTGGATCTTGAGGCAAGTAAATTTTTAGAAGACCTCAATATGTATGAGGCATCTAGGGACGGGTTGTTCCGAATGAAGAGGGATGCAGGGAACAACTCCGACTTTGAAGAAACTAGGAGGGTTTTTGCCTCCAAAATGACAAAAATCCACATACAGAAACAGCAAGAGGAAATTGCCAAAAACAATTTGGCAGTGAGAATGAACGGGGGTCACAACAGAGCGGCAGACAGCACGTTTTACACCAAAGACAGGCCGCCTATCAATAGCTACAGACAGGCAGGAGAAGCTGCTGCCAAGCCTCCCATACTCTCTGGCCCTATGCCAGGCACCGCCAGTGCCGCGAGTCAGTACGCGCCCTATGACGTTCTGAAACACCATTCACCCAGTCAACAGCCATACAGCTACGGAAACAATTATGATAACAAGGAGCGTTTTGAGCCGCATTCTTACCACCACGCCTTGAGTCCCACCAGCCCAGGGAACGCACGCACACATGCTTCTGTTCACCCTGCCAGTCCCTCTGGCACTTGGGCCTCTTACTCTTCCAGCCCTGGTGGATCATCAGGGCTTATGTGCAGCCCATCTCAGCAGCCCCCACACCACTCACCATCTCCCTCCTTCTCCGACAGCCTACCATCTCCAAGCCCCACTAGACTGCACCAGAGCAAGGCTGCCACTCTACTAGTGCGGCAGAGACCCCCCATGGTGGCTGATGCTGGGGCTGCAGCAGACTGGATGCGGAGCTTGGGGAACCCAGACCTGTTAGCACCGCTCCCTCTGAGTGCCTTCACTGGCGGTGTTGACCTGTACCAGCATCTGTCTCCCCAACCTGCCCCTGTTACACCGCCAACAGGCCCTTACTCAGCAGCACCCTCCATGGCCCCAAGACCAACCGCCAACCAGGGAAATCTAGGCCAGAATGGGCTCTCTCAGAGTCCTGTGGCTCTCACCCCCAGCCCCACCCCTGCTCAAGTGGCTGTCCCAGCCCCACCTGCACCCCCATCTGAGACAGCCCAGCCCAAAGCCACCACTGGAGCTTACTTCCCTGCCTCTGCCTCTCCCTCTGGAACCAGTGTCTCTAGAAGCTTTGGCCAGGGTCAAGGTGTAGGCCAGGCCCAGGGCAGGCAAGTGGCCATGGGGGTGGATGTGCCCTCTGGCCTAGACAGCCAGCTGTCCTCTGGTGGTGAGGCTTGCCAGCTCCAACCCCAGCCCCAGTCTCTCAAACTGCCCTGCCAGACTCTCCATGTCCAGCCGGAGCAGGGGCCGTCTGCCGCCGAGATCAAATTAGAAGCCCTGACCAAGCGTCTGGAGAAGGAGATGGACGCCCAGCCAAAGGCAGACTTCTTCGGTAAGCTTAGTTTGACATTTTCATCGACCTGGTGTCTCTCTTTAATCAAATTCACTATTTCTCTGTGTGGGTCACAGTGCGAAAATGGCCCACTGTTCAAAACTTTTCACCTCGTTCATTTAACCTTGTCTTTGTGTATGTGTTGGTTTTCTCATGCCAGATCAAGTGGAATAGTTGTGAGGGCATCCTAGCGGTAATTCTGTCTGTGTGTATGTTTCTGATCATCATGGCAGATACTGTTGTTCAGTGTTGAACTCGACAGACAGACAGACAGACAGACAGACAGACAGACAGACAGACATTCTCTCCCCGATCACATCCATTCTCTCCCCGATCACATCCATTCTCTCCCCGATCACATCCATTCTCTCCCCGATCACATCCATTCTCTCCCCTATCACATCCATTCTCTCCCCGATCACATCCATTCTCTCCCCGATCACATCCATTCTCTCCCCGATCACATCCATTCTCTTGTCATGTGTTTTGCTGTTTTACTCAGTCTTTCCAAATAATATCACATGGCCGAGCACAGACCCGGGCTTGCACATTCTTGCTCTAAACCGCCCTGTGCATGCTCGCACACACACATGCATCCATATACACACAAAGGCACACAGGCACACACACACCCACCTTTTGATGCAGCCACAGTCTGGGGAATACAGACAATGACAACTGAATAACAGCACCTGTTAGTGTTTTTCCATGTAGCCTGTAGCTGCCCTAGGATACATGACATCAGTCTCTTGTTTAGTTTAAGTACAGATGAATATATAACTGGTTACGAGTAAATTTACTCTCTTCCCTTTTAATGCAGAAATAACTATTGAATATAACATTTGTGCCCAATGTGTGCAACAGGGGAAGTGGAAGTGAAAGAGCACATGTTTGGTGGGGCTGATCTACAGATGAGAAAAGCATTGAGGAAGAAAGAAAGAGGAAAAGGAGAGAGTGAGAGAGAAAGAGGTCGGGCAGGAGGAGAAGAGAGAAAGAGGTCGGGCAGGAGGAGAAGAGAGAAAGAGGTCGGGCAGGAGGAGAAGAGAGAAAGAGGTCGGGCAGGAGGAGAAGAGAGAAAGAGGTCGGGCAGGAGGAGAAGAGAGAAAGAGGTCGGGTAGGAGGAGAAGAGAGAAAGAGGTCAGGCAGGAGGAGAAGAGAGAAAGAGGTCGGGCAGGAGGAGAAGAGAGAAAGAGGTCGGGCAGGAGGAGAAGAGAGAAAGAGGTCGGGCAGGAGGAGAAGAGAGAAAGAGGTCAGGCAGGAGGAGAAGAGAGAAAGAGGTCTGGCAGGAGGAGAAGAGAGAAAGAGGTCGGGCAGGAGGAGAAGAGAGAAAGAGGTCGGGCAGGAGGAGAAGAGAGAAAGAGGTCGGGCAGGAGGAGAAGAGAGAAAGAGGTCGGGCAGGAGGAGAAGAGAGAAAGAGGTCGGGCAGGAGGAGAAGAGAGAAAGAGGTCAGGCAGGAGGAGAAGAGAGAAAGAGGTAGGGCAGGAGGAGAAGAGAGAAAGAGGTCGGGCAGGAGGAGAAGAGAGAAAGAGGTCGGGCAGGAGGAGAAGAGAGAAAGAGGTCGGGTAGGAGGAGAAGAGAGAAAGAGGTCGGGCAGGAGGAGAAGAGAGAAAGAGGTCGGGCAGGAGGAGAAGAGAGAAAGAGGTCGGGCAGGAGGAGAAGAGAGAAAGAGGTCAGGCAGGAGGAGAAGAGAGAAAGAGGTCGGGTAGGAGGAGAAGAGAGAAAGAGGTCAGGCAGGAGGAGAAGAGAGAAAGAGATCGGGCAGGAGGAGAAGAGAGAAAGAGGTCGGGCAGGAGGAGAAGAGAGAAAGAGGTCGGGCAGGAGGAGAAGAGAGAAAGAGGTCGGGCAGGAGGAGAAGAGAGAAAGAGGTCGGGCAGGAGGAGAAGAGAGAAAGAGGTCGGGCAGGAGGAGAAGAGAGAAAGAGGTAGGGCAGGAGGAGAAGAGAGAAAGAGGTCGGGTAGGAGGAGAAGAGAGAAAGAGGTCAGGCAGGAGGAGAAGAGAGAAAGAGGTAGGGCAGGAGGAGAAGAGAGAAAGAGGTAGGGCAGGAGGAGAAGAGAGAAAGAGGTCGGGCAGGAGGAGAAGAGAGAAAGAGGTCGGGCAGGAGGAGAAGAGAGAAAGAGGTCGGGCAGGAGGAGAAGAGAGAAAGAGGTCGGGCAGGAGGAGAAGAGAGAAAGAGGTCGGGCAGGAGGAGAAGAGAGAAAGAGGTCGGGTAGGAGGAGAAGAGAGAAAGAGGTCAGGCAGGAGGAGAAGAGAGAAAGAGGTAGGGCAGGAGGAGAAGAGAGAAAGAGGTAGGGCAGGAGGAGAAGAGAGAAAGAGGTCAGGCAGGAGGAGAAGAGAGAAAGAGGTCGGGCAGGAGGAGAAGAGAGAAAGAGGTAGGGCAGGAGGAGAAGAGAGAAAGAGGTAGGGCAGGAGGAGAAGAGAGAAAGAGGTAGGGCAGGAGGAGAAGAGAGAAAGAGGTAGGGCAGGAGGAGAAGAGAGAAAGAGGTCGGGCAGGAGGAGAAGAGAGAAAGAGGTCGGGCAGGAGGAGAAGAGAGAAAGAGGTAGGGCAGGAGGAGAAGAGAGAAAGAGGTCGGGCATGAGGAGAAGAGAGAAAGAGGTAGGGCAGGAGGAGAAGAGAGAAAGAGGTCGGGCAGGAGGAGAAGAGAGAAAGAGGTAGGGCAGGAGGAGAAGAGAGAAAGAGGTAGGGCAGGAGGAGAAGAGAAAGAGGTCGGGCAGGAGGAGAAGAGAGAAAGAGGTCGGGCAGGAGGAGAAGAGAGAAAGAGGTAGGGCAGGAGGAGAAGAGAGAAAGAGGTAGGGCAGGAGGAGGAATTCAACTGGTCAGCAGAAACAGATTCGTAAAAGGCCCAAGAGCATTGCTTTCTGCTCCTTTTATTAAGCTAGTGCCACGCAGCACCCAGTTTGCGTGCTCTCTGGAAATTGTTATCTGGAAATAAGGGAGAGAAAATAAGTGCTTGGCTGTCTTTCCCCCAGCTATATATGCTGTACTGTTGTACTGTACCAGACCTGTACTCTGTGTGCTGCAGTTAGAAACTGCTGACAAGGTGTTTATTACTCTGCACTGAGAGCCCAGTTCCAGGCTAGTCCTGTTACTCACACTGACACGGTACCCATGGGAAATATGGGTACAGTATACTATGTCCTGTGGGTAAGGCCAGGAGTTTTTCCTCCTCACCAGATGACCCTTTCAGGAAAAACTACAGATGCTGGTTGTCATAGGTTATGACAAGGTTCTAACTCCTTGTCCTAAGTATGTACTACTATGTATGTACAGTCATTATTAAGACTTGTGTGTGAATGGCAATGTTGATTTGGGAGAAAGTTTAGTTCACATGGAAGCTTGGGTTCGGTATGTTGAGGCAAGGCCAGTCATCAAAACGGGACGTCCAGCCGAGAGAGAGCGAGAGAGAGAGGAACAACGAGAGAGAGAGGAACAACGAGAGAGAGAGGAACAACGAGAGAGAGAGAGGAACAACGAGAGAGAGAGAGGAACAACGAGAGAGAGAGAGGAACAACGAGAGAGAGAGGAACAACGAGAGAGAGAGGAACAACGAGAGAGAGAGAGGAACAACGAGAGAGAGAGAGGAACAACGAGAGAGAGAGGAACAACGAGAGAGAGAGGAACAACGAGAGAGAGAGAGGAACAACGAGAGAGAGAGAGGAACAACGAGAGAGAGAGAGGAACAACGAGAGAGAGAGAGGAACAACGAGAGAGAGAGAGGAACAACGAGAGAGAGAGAGGAACAACGAGAGAGAGAGGAACAACGAGAGAGAGAGGAACAACGAGAGAGAGAGGAACAACGAGAGAGAGAGGAACAACGAGAGAGAGAGGAACAACGAGAGAGAGAGGAACAACGAGAGAGAGAGGAACAACGAGAGAGAGAGGAACAACGAGAGAGAGAGGAACAACGAGAGAGAGAGGAACAACGAGAGAGAGAGGAACAACGAGAGAGAGAGGAACAACGAGAGAGAGAGGAACACATAGCGTGCACTTGTCCAGCGGTCATAAAGCATCTCACTGCCACCACGTAAAAGGAATTTCCTGCAGGAACGAGGAACGTCAGTCAGGATTGTAATTCCCGTCCCAGCCCCCCATGGGTCCACTCATTCAGTATGTAAGGGAAGATGTTCTGGGACATGTCGCTGTCATGCTGAACAGACCCACACAGATTCATAAGCACACATGTTAACATGTTATAGAGATTCCTGTGGGGGGCCGCAGTGGAAGATGGTAGAACGTTTGTGTATGACAATACTGTAATGCTGACACGCTCACAGCACACACACCCAGCACACACTCATTTTCTGCGTCATGCTGTCGCGCCAGACAGATGCAGTTCCTGGCCTGGTCTACATACTGAACTGAAAGAGAAGCTCCATCCCTGACCTGCTTTTTCCACTGAAAGGAGAGGAGTATTCTCTCAGCCTGATCCATAGGTCTGGATGCTCAAACAGCAAGCAATGCAGATGCAGAAGCACAGTGGCTAGGAGAAACTCCCTAGAAAGCCAGGGTCCTAGGAAGAAACGTAGAGAGGAACCAGGCTCCGAGGGGTGGCTGTGTCGGGGGAAGATTATAAGAGTACATGGTCATTAAGGCCAGATTGTGTTGAGTTACTCCTCTCTACCAAGCTAAACTATGGCTAAATGAAGAACCATAATACTATGGGAATGATGTTCTATTCCAGGGTTATCAGTTCAATATTTGGTGTCATTTATTAAAGGATTGCCTAATTTGTATGATACAGTATATTATTGACCAGTGTGACTATAGAGTATTAAGTATGTAAGCCATATTTAAACTGGGGGCATATACCTAGTGATTTAGTAGGTTCATGTAAAAGGGTGATTAGTGTGGCCATCCTAAAGGCTCATATGGGTCACTTCCAAAATGATACCCTATTGCCTATTTAGTGCACTACTTGTGACCAGGGCCCATATAGTAGTGCACTGTATAGGGGATAGGGTGCCATTTCAGATCCATGCCTAGGGAGTTCCAGCCAGCTAGGGCTGGGGTCTCATATCATACACACTCTGCTCTGATTGGCAGAGCTGCAGCTGGATGTTCTGGGAAACTGAGTGTGGTGCCAAACGGCTGCACCGGGGGAACACAGAGGAATGTCTGGAGGACGGGACGAGGCTGACGAATATAAAGAGCGGGTGGGGAGCACACTTAGTTTCATAAATGATTAGATTAGCAGAAGGTACGTCAGGTTAATTTATAGAACCTTTTGTCGCGTCTTTGGCTGTGAGAGAGAGCGAGAGGGAGGTAGAGCAGGGAAAGAGGCAGAGCGGAGAATAGATTTATGGGTGGGAGGTCAGACAGGAAGGGTGAGTGGTGGGACAGGACAGAGGGTGGAGGGGACCCCCCCCCCCACACACACACACACAGATAGTAGAGGTTGAGTGCTTTGTATTGTGTTGTGATTAAGGATGGCCTTCTCCTATCAGGCTGTAGTCTGTCTGTGGACTGGACAGTTTACCTTAACTCTTCCCAGGGTGTCTTGGCTTCTGCTTTGGCACTCAATCTGTACCCCTGACAAGTCCGGCAGGAAGCCTTTGTGTGTGTGTGTGTGTGTGTGTGTGTGTGTGCATCTCTCTCTCCTCCCTCGTTATCTCTCTCTGTGTCTGGGCCTGGGGCCTTGCTTCAGTGTTTGATTGGTTGTATAAGTAAATGTGTGTTAGTGTAGTGAGAGAATGTTTTTGTGATGCTAGGCTGTTGTTTTGGGTGGGACCAGTGTTGATGTGATTTCATAATGTCCTAGCCTTGGATTCTAATACTTCCATATGATACACACACACACACAAACTAGTACTACTATAAGAACTATTACTAAGTGCAGTAGTCTTATTTGGCTTCTAACATGACAAGTCAACTACCATAATATCAGGTTCCTGTCAGAGATTGTGGAGGTAAATGAAGAGGCTTGTTGTGAGCCATTGGGAAGCAGTAGAGGCAGACGTTTTGACTGCTGGGCTGGTGTTTGGGGGGTGAAGTGAGGGGGGTGAAATTTTGGCTCTGTGTTTTGATTCCATTCCCCCCTCACCCATGCCCTCGTAACTTAAAGAAAGCACTCCCCTATAAAATCACAGGGGTTTTGGAATATGGGACTGTAATCAGGGAGGAAAATGTTGCTTCTTTACCTAAGAATTTTGTCCTAAACAGGAACCAGTTTGTTTGGTTGTTTATGTAGCCCTCTTACTTTTCAGTGCATTCTACAGTTTCAATGGCATGTGCATTACAAACAACAGCTGTGACTTTCAACTCTGGTAGAAAATCATACAATTCTCTGTTTTGAAATTTCACCAAGTAAAACCAAAGTTGTGATAAACAAACCCAACCCTATTGAGTCCATACAGTAGAACTGACTGTCTGTCAGTCTGTCTAATGATGGATTGAACCTAGAATTCCAGGGTTGAGGCAAGATGGTTTGGAGGAGAGGAGAGGAGAGGACGGAGGAACACATGATGAGAGATGTAGGCCTTTAATCTCCATACATTGTTATATAAGGGGATAGGTAAATGCGGCTGTGCTGTAGGCTACAGTGGTTTATTGTCATTTTGAGGGGAGGGTTAATTCAATAAGGTGTATATATAGCTCATTCCTATATTGTGTTACAGTATCAGAGGTATTCCTATATTGTTTTACAGTATCAGAGGTATTCCTGTATCGTTACAGTATCAGAGGTATTCCTGTATTGTGTTACAGTATCAGAGGTATTCCTGTATCGTTACAGTATCAGAGGTATTCCTGTATTGTGTTACAGTATCAGAGGTATTCCTGTATCGTTACAGTATCAGAGGTATTCCTGTATTGTGTTACAGTATCAGAGGAATTCCTGTATTGTGTTACAGTATCAGAGGTAGAGTCATAATAGGCATGACAAATGGCTTAAAGCCAGTCACAGGTTATAAAGCCAGACTAGAGGACTGTGTTGTAGTTAACAGGAGATGTTGATTCAATTAGGTATATACACTGAGTATACTAAACATTAGGAACACCTTCCTAATAATGGGTTGAACCCCCCCCCCCCACAAGGTGTTGAAAGCGTTCCACATGGATGCTGGTCCATTTTGACTCAAATGCTTCCCACAGTTGTGTCAAGTTGGCTTGATGTCCTTTCGTGGTGGACTATTCTTAAGCATGGAAAAACCAAGTAGTGTTGCAGTTATTGACACAAACCGATGTGCCTGGCACCTGCTACCATACCCCGTTCAAAGGCACTTCAATTTTCATGTCTTGCCCATTCACCCTCTGAATGGCACACATACACAATCCGTGTCTCAAAAATCCTTCTTTAACCTGTCATCTCCCTTTCATCTACACTGAATGAAGTGGATGAAAAAAGTGACATCAATAAGGGATCATACCTTTCACCTGGATTCACCTGGTCAGTCTATGTCATGGAAAGAGCAGGTGTTCTTAATGTTTTGTACACTCAGTGTACGTTCAGTTTATTAAGTACACCCATCTAGTACCGGGTCGGACCCCCCTTTGCTTCCAGAACAGCCTGAATTCTTTGGGGCAATGAAACATTGCTCAATTGGTTTCAAGGGACCTAACATGTGCCAGGAAAACATTCCCCACACCATTACACCACCAGCCTGTACCATTAACACGAGGCAGGATGGGTACATGGAGTCACGCTGCTTACGCCAAATCCTGACTCTGCCACCAGCATGACGCAACAGGAACTGGGATTTGTCAGACAAGGAAATGTTTTTCCACTCCTCAGTTGTCCAGTGTTGGTGGTCCCGTGCCCACTGGAGCCACTTCTTCTTGTTTTTAGTTAATATGAGTGGAACCCCGTGTGGTTCTCTGTAAACCTAGACACTGTCCTGCATGAAAAGTCCAGGAGGCCGGCCCGTTCTGAGATACTGGAACTAGCGAGCCTGGCACCGACTATCATACCATGCTCAAAGTTGCTTAGGTCACTCATTTTGCCCGTTCGATCAAACTAACTGAATGCCTGTCTACCTGCTTTATATAGCAAGCCACGGCCACGTCACCCACTATCTGTAGGAGCGAACCATTTTCGTGAATGGGGTGGTGTACCTAATAAACTGTGTATAGCTCTATATTGTGTTACAGTATGAAGAGGTGAACTTAATGTTGTCTCTCGTCTGTGGATGCGTTGCAAATGGTTAGGGGGTTAGGGGAGGAGGCGCACAGACGTAGTGCCTGGGGATGTCTGTCTGCAGGAGAGCAGGCCAGAGACAGAAGCTTCTTTGTGAGTGGCCAGGCGAGGTGGTACTGTGCCTGGCGTGGTCTTCGTCCCCCTGGGCAATGTTGTGTGTGTAACACTGTTGTTTCAGCACAGTGCCAGGCCATGCTGCTGTGGGCTCATGTTGTTCTGTTACCACATCTCTCTCAGCACACTGCCGACCTCTCAGCTCAGTCAGAAGACCTCAGCACACAAAACACCTCAGAGACACATGACACAAACTCTTTCTGTTTTCACTGGACTCTCTCTTGCTCTCTTTCTCGTTCTTTCTCTCGCTCTCTCACACTCTATCAGTCTATGGAACTTTCCACCTCCGCTGCCTGTCTGCTGACTGGATTATAGTGCATGATTAGCTGTGTGTGTGTGTGCGTTGCTATGCACTGCAGCATGCACATGCATGATTGAAGAGGATGACAGAACAAACCACTGGCTGTGAAGACCCAACATGATGCATTGATTAAGACATGGCATGTTCTGGGTGACAACCCAATCACAGTTGGCCCATATGAACTACTGAACCTCACCCACCACAGGTATACACATCAGCTGGGACAGCTCTCCAACTTGCATTACAGTCTCTTACTTTTCTATCCCGTTCTCCTCTTTCTCTCTCACTCCTTTCTCTCTCTTTCCTTCTCTTGTCTGTCTGTCTGTCTCTACTACCAACCTCTCACTTCCTGTCCTGTCTGACTGCTGGTCTATAAAGGGGGAGGGCGAAAGGGACGTTTGTGTGTGTATCTTTCAGTCTGGCTAAAGTGTGTAGAACAGTGTGTGTGTGTGTGCGTCTGTGTGTGTGTGTGTGTGTGTGTGTGTGTGTGTGTGTGTGTGTGTGTGTGTGTGTGTGTGTGTGTGTGTGTGTGTGTGTGTGTGTGTGTGTGTGTGTGTGTGTGTGCGTGCGTGCCGTCTGTCTAGCAGCAGTGTGTGCAGGGAGCAGCATTTGGTAGGAACAGGTCTTTTATCACTGTGTTCATGTGACAGACTCCTCTAGCCCAGAGCCAAACCAAACAAGCAGATTGGAATATATTTCCCCTTTCAATGATACAGCATGGCTAACTCATTTCCTTTGACTGTTGTTAGGCTTTTTTCATTCCATTGTTTGTGTCTGGTTTTATCAGGCTACTTGTTATGGATCCAGCCTCTTAATCAGAATGTTTTTATCTGTGTTATGGAATGCGTACAATTCTAACTTTCTATTCTAACAGGACAACTGCTTATGACTGAGACAGTAGTGGTGCCCAAGTACATGATGGTGGCACAGTGTGTTAGAGGTCGACCGATTAATCGGCGTGGACGATTAATTAGGGCCGATTTTAAGTTTTCATAACAATGGGTAATCTGCATTTTTGGACACCGATTATGGCTGATTACATTGCATTCCACAAGTAAACTGAGTGGCAGGCTGACTACCTGTTACGCGAGTGCAGCAAGGAGCAAAGGTAAGTTGCTAGCTAGCATTAAACTTACCTTATGAAAACAATCAATATTCACATAATCACTAGTTAACTACACATGTTTGATGATATTACTAGGTTAACTAGCTTGTCCTGCTTTGCATATAATCAATGCGGTGCTTGTTAATTTATCATCAAATCACAGCCTACTTCACCAAACGGGTGATGTTTTAACAAAAGTGCATTTGCGAAAAAAGCACAATCGTTGCACGAATGTACCTAACCATAAACATCAATGCCTTTCTTAAAATCATTACACAGAAGTATATATTTTTTAATCTGCATATTTAGTTAAAAGAAATTCATGTTAGCAGGCAATATTAACTAGGGAAATTGTGTCACTTCTCTTGCGTTTATTACACGCAGAGTCAGGGTATATGCAACAGTTTGGGCCGCCTGGCTCGTTGCGAACTAATTTGCCAGAATTTTACATAATTATGACATAACATTGACGGTTGTGCAATGTAACAGCAATATTTAGACTTAGGGATGCGGAACGGTTCCGTATTTCACTGAAAGAAAAAACTTTTTGTTTTCGAAATGATAGTTTCCGGATTTGACCATATTAATTACCAAAGGCTTGTATTTCTGTGTTTATTATATCATAATTAAGTCTATGATTTGATATTTGATAGAGCAGTCTGACTGAGCAGTGGTAGGCAGCAGCAGGCTCGTAAGCATTCATTCAAACTTTACTGCGTTTGCCAGCAGCTCCAAGCAATGCTTGAATCACAGTGCTGTTTATGACTTCAAGCCTATCAACTCCTGAGATTAGGCTGGCAATACTAAAGTGCCTATTAGAACATCCAATAGTCAAAGGTATATGAAATACAAATGGTATAGAGAAAGTCGACGCGTCATAATTCCTATAATAACTACAACCTAAAACTTCTTAACTGGGAATATTGAAGAACTGGGAATATTGAACCACCAGCTTTCATATGTTCTGAGCAAGGAACTTAAACGTTAGCTTTTTTACATGGCACATATTGCGCTTTTGCTTTCTTCTCCAACACTGTGTTTTTGCATTATTTCAACCAAATTGAACATGTGTCATTATTTATTTGAGACTAAATAGATGTTATTTATCTATTATATTAAGTTAAACTAAGTGTTCATTGTTCATTCAGTATTGTTGTAATTGTCATTATTACAATATATATATATATATATATATATATATATATATAATATATCGGCCGATTAATCGGTATCGGGTTTTTGGCACTCTAATAATCGGTATCGGTATCGGCGTTGAAAAAAAATCATAATCGTTCTACCTCTAGTTCATGTCTCTGACCTGGCTGTCGTGTTGTGTTCCAGGGAGCTGTGTGAAGTGTAACAAGGCTGTTGTGTTGTGTTCCAGGGAGCTGTGTGAAGTGTAACAAGGCTGTTGTGTTGTGTTCCAGGGAGCTGTGTGAAGTGTAACAAGGCTGTTGTGTTCCAGGGAGCTGTGTGAAGTGTAACAAGGCTGTCGTGTTGTGTTCCAGGGAGCTGTGTGAAGTGTAACAAGGCTGTCGTGTTGTGTTCCAGGGAGCTGTGTGAAGTGTAACAAGGCTGTTGTGTTGTGTTCCAGGGAGCTGTGTGAAGTGTAACAAGGCTGTCGTGTTGTGTTCCAGGAAGCTGTGTGAAGTGTAACAAGGCTGTTGTGTTGTGTTCCAGGGAGCTGTGTGAAGTGTAACAAGGCTGTTGTATTGTGTTCCAGGGAGCTGTGTGAAGTGTAACAAGGCTGTTGTGTTGTGTTCCAGGGAGCTGTGTGAAGTGTAACAAGGCGGTGTACGGAGCCACTGAGGCCTGCCAGGCTATGGGAAGCCTCTATCATGATGTCTGCTTCACCTGCAGCGCCTGCAGTAAGTACTACGACAGTCTTTCAGACCCATGACAAAATGTGTAAAATTGCAGGAAACTAGTTTTAAAACTGTAAAAATGTTCTCTTTGCCTCATGGCAAAATGTGTAGAATTGCAGGAAATTAGCTATAAAACAGCAACATGTTGTCTCTGCGGCCAAGAGGACGGCATCTAAAAATCGGCCTCTAAGGAGACCGCGCCATTGGCCACGACCACTACCATGACCACAACCACTACCATGACCACAACCACTACCACGTCAGCCACCCCCCAAACCTACTGATCTATATACACAAACCCAACCTGCCTCCCTCACTCTTTCCTCACCTTCTGTGTACATGCATGTAAGTACGTGCGAACACACACACACACACACACACACACACACACACACACACACACACACACACACACACACACACACACACACACACACACACACACACAGTCACCTAGGGTCCAGGGTTTCTCAAACTCGGTCCTAGGTGACTCTGAGTGCTCATTTGTTTTTTTGCCCGAGCAATACACAGCTAATTCAAATAATAAAAACGTAATGATCAGTTGGTAGTTTGAATCAGCTGTGTAGTGCTAGGGCAAAAACCACAGCGTGCACCCAGACGTGGGGGCCCCAGGACCCAGTTTGGGAAACCCTGACCTAGTCCACCCAGTGTGTTGAACAGGCTCCCATGTAGCTCATGTCAGATCATGTTGCTGTGAGTTGTATTGTATGCTGAGTTCCTGTTCAACTAAATGGAACTGTCACATCATCTCTCTGACACTCATCCCCCGCTCCAGGCACACACACACACACACACACACACACACACACACACACACACACACACACACACACACACACACACACACACACACACACACACACACACACACACACACACACACACACACGCACAATACTACACATATATACACACACCGTCAGCTCCATGATTACAACCAAGGAACTGTGGTGTTTAGTTTCGGGGTGTGTCAGTCTCTCATTCAGCCCACACAAAGAGAAGAGAATCCACATCAGAACACACAGACCCTGGGACATGAAGCTAGATCACCGCAGATGCAGTTTAGTGGCTCATTGATTCATCAAATCAATCGATGTGATTCAGTAGTTCACCAACTTTATGGTTCAGTGTCTCACTGATTTAGTGATGTTCAGCTTGGATGGTTCCCTGGCTGCAACAAATTTGCTTCCCCCTGCCCTTGCCTGTCTGTCTCCTCACCTCCCCTGACCTTGGCTTCTCCCATAAATGAGCTTGGCCCTGTCTTTTCACTGTGATCTCCTTACTAGAACTTCAGAGGGATTCCAGAGCCATCCTGTCTAGATGGTTGCTGCTCTGGTATCTATAGATGAATCGACCAATTAAAATCCCCCTGTGGAGATGATCTGTGACCTCTGCCCATGCCCATTAGAGGGCAGTGTGAGGCCTCCTGACCCCTGACCTGAAAGCTCATGCTCTACCATCGCTGATTAACACACCCTGTGTTGTCCTTTATCTTCCCAACCGTTTGTGTGTGTATGTGCGTGCATGTGCTTGTGTGTGTATGAGAGAGAGAGAGAGTGTGACTGTGTGAGGCACTAAAAAGAAGAGCCACGGAAGGGAGAGAGTTAGGGAGGCTGGTGGGGTCTAAACTGGGGGAGCTAGGTGGATACACTCTGCCTGCATACCTCCCACACCCTTCTCCATCTGAGGGCACAGAGGCTGCGGCCGGCTCCACAGGGAGAGGGACCGGGCCGGGGAGGAATGCATGCGTAGGGGGCCTCGGGGTGGGAGTCCGAGGAGAGGACACAGACTGGTGTTATGCCAGTTGGATCCAGGGAGGTAGGAGTGCACTGGGCAGGACAGCAGGACCATTCAGAACTACCTACCACACACTGTCAAGTTCCACCTACGCCGGAACACACACACACACACACACACACACACACACACACACACACACACACACACACACACACACACACACACAGCAACGGTCTTGTTAAGCAGACTCTCCCTCCCCCTTAACCCCTCTACCACCTTCATGGTTCTTTTGTTGCATAACAGAATCTTTAAGAACTTAAAATACTTAAAGGGGAATGTCTCCCCCCTTCCTCAAGGTGCCTGGGAGACAGGCAGGGTGGGGGTAGGGGGAGGCAGGGTGGAGGTAGGGGGGAGGCAGGGTGGAGGTAGGGGAGGCAGGGTGGAGGTAGGGGGAGGCAAGGGTGGAGGTAGGGGGAGGCAGGGTGGAGGCAGGGGGAGGCAGGGTGGAGGTAGGGGTGGAGGCAAGGGGTGCATCCTTTGTTAGGCAGGAGTATAGTTCAAGCTGCATGTCTAGGACAGAAGACGCATCGCTCACAGAAGGTTCCAGTTAAAGCAGATTCTAGAAAGGTCACAAGCATGCCTCTTTAAAGCACCAGCACACAGCAGCCCAAAACCCCACTCAACCCCCTTTAACCCCCTAGAACTCCCCTTCACCCAGGGGAGATATGGGCTTGTTTGTAAAAGAGGAGAAGGACTTCCAGGTCTAAAGTGGGCTATAGAGTGGGCTTCCGGGTAGTCTATGACAATAATCTGTTGGTCAAGAGAAAGGGCTGTTAGAAGGCACAACGAAACCAGAAAGTGAGCGGAGACAGTAAAGCTTCAGCAGGATGCTAAAGCCCAGGGTAGGTGAGAATGAGAGTGAAGGATTGTGGGGGATTACATATCTCAGCCTCAGAGCAGATCAGCAGACTAGGTGGCTTGGAAGCAATGGGCCGGCAGGTAGCCTATTGGTTAGAGCATTGGACTAGTAACCGAAAGGTTGCAAGATCAAATCCTGAGCTGACAAGGTAAAAATCTGTCGTTCTGCCCCTGAATAAGGCAGTTAACCCACTGTTCCAAGGCCGTCATTGTAAATAAGAATTTGTTCTTAACTGACTTGCCTAGTTAAATAAAGGTAAAAAAACACACTGGACAAGAAATTACATGCAAGTGGTTTTGATCGCCATGACGCCTAAGATTTTTTTGCCACCATTAATTTTATTTTGCACCATCATTCTCATTCAAATGTCCATCATACAACTTTGGACCAGAGAGAATGGAGCACCTTTAATACCAGCACGACTAGAGATATTTGCGTCTAAATAAGTGTTGTCTTTGTCTCCCTCAATAAAGAGGCCCTTTCTCACAAACGTTGAGTCTAAATGTGCCCTCACGACACACAGTTAGGCAGTCATCTCCCAACTTTTCCCAATGGAACTTGATTTGGCATGATTTGATCAAGTGGAGAGTAGCGTATTGTGTGTGTGGACTAGAGCAGGTACTGCCAAACTGGGGTACGTGTAACATGGCAGGAGATGTTTTGAAATAATTACTGCTTCGCATACAAGCCAGTGAATTATATGCGTTACAGCTGGATGAATCAACAGACGTGGCGGGCCTGGCACAGCTCCTGGTATATGTCCGTTACGTTTATGGGGGGTCAATTAAGCAAGACATCCTCTTCTGGAAACCAGGACAACATGAGAGGATGTTTTTAAAGTACTGGACATCTTTGTGACATCAAATGGACTATAGTGGTCAAGATGTGTTGGTATCTATACTGATGGCGCAAAATCCATGACAGGGAGACATAGTGGAGTGGTAACGCACGTGCAAGCAGTTGCTCCCGATGCCACTTGGGTACACTGCAGCATCCACCGAGAGGCTCTTGCTGCCAAGGGAATGCCTGACAGCTTGAAAGACATTTTGGACACTACAGTGAAAATGGTTAACTTTGTTAAGCAAGGCCCCTGAACTCTTGTGTATTTTCTGCATTATGCAATGATATGGGCAGCGACCAACATCATTGCATAATGCAGAAAATACACAAGAGTTCAGGGGCCTTGCTTAACAAATTTAACCGTACACTGGTTATCAAGAGGCAAAGTATTGACACGTTTTTTAAAATTGAGAGACAAGCTTAAAGTTTTCTTTACTAACCATGATTTTCACTTGTCTGACCGCTTGCATGATGACGAGTTTCTCACACGACTGGCCTATCTGGGTGATGTTTATTCTCGCCTGAATGATCTGAATCTAGGATTACAGGGACTCTCCGCAACTATATTCAATGTGCGGGATAAAATTGGTGCTATGATTAAGAAGTTGGAGCTCTTTTCTGTCTGCATTAACAAGGACAACACACAGGTCTTTCCATCATTGTATGAGGTTTTTTTGTGTGCAAATGAACTCAAGCTTACGGAAAATGTCAAATGTGATATAGTGAATCACCTGAGTGAGCTGGGTGCCCAATTACGCAAGTACTTTCCCGAAACGGACGACTCAAACAACTGGATTCGTTATCCCTTTCATGCCCTACCTCCAGTCCACTTACCGATATCTGAACGAGAGCCTCATCGAAATTGCAACATGCGGTCCTGAGAAAATTTAATTTAATCAGAAGCCACTGCCAGATTTATGGATTGGGCTGCGCTCAGAGTTTCTTGCCTTGGCAAATCGCACTGTTAAGACACTGATACCCTTTGCAACCATGTACCTCTGTGAGAGTGGATTCTCGGCCCTCACTAGAATGAAAACTAAATACAGGCACAGACTGTGTGTGGAAAATGATTTAAGACTGAGACTCTGTCCAATACAACCCAACATTGCAGAGTTATGTGCATCCTTTCAAGCACACCCTTCTCATTAATCTGTGGTGAGTTATTCATAATTTTAGATGAACAAATAAGGTTTTATATGTAAGATGGCTTAATAAAAGCAAACTGATTGATTATTATTATATTATTATTTGTGCCCTGGTCCTGGTCTTTGTCACTTCCCATGAGCGGGGATGTGACAAATACTCACACTCATTCTTATGTTTAATAAATGTATTGTATAGTGTGTGTGTGGCAGGCTTACAATGATGGCAAAACCGACATTTGAGAGTGCGCTGACCCTGGTGCTAGAGGGGGTAAGCAGCTGGAGGTTGAATGTTTGAAGGGGTACGGGAATATAAAAAGTTTGGGAACCACTGGACTAGAGCTTTTGGCTGAGGTGAGACTGGAGGTGGGTTGGACTAGAGCTTTTGGCCGAGGTGAGACTGGAGGTGGGTTGGACTAGAGCTTTTGGCTGAGATGAGACTGGAGGTGGGTTGGACTAGAGCTTTTGGCCGAGGTGAGACTGGAGGTGGGTTGGACTAGAGCTTTTGGCTGAGGTGAGACTGGAGGTGGGTTGGACTAGAGCTTTTGGCTGAGGTGAGACTGGAGGTGGGTTGGACTAGAGCTTTTGGCTGAGGTGAGACTGGAGGTGGGTTGGACTAGAGCTTTTGGCCGAGGTGAGACTGGAGGTGGGTTGGACTAGAGCTTTTGGCTGAGATGAGACTAGAGGTGGGTTGGACTAGAGCTTTTGGCTGAGGTGAGACAGGGGGTGGTTTGGACGAGAGCTTTTGGCTGAGGTGAGACTGGAGGGGGTTGGACTAGAGCTTTTGGCTGAGGTGAGACTGGAGGTGGGTTGGACTAGAGCTTTTGGCTGAGATGAGACTGGAGGTGGGTTGGACTAGAGCTTTTGGCTGAGGTGAGACTGGAGGTGGGTTGGACTAGAGCTTTTGGCTGAGGTGAGACTGGAGGTGGGTTGGACTAGAGCTTTTGGCTGAGGTGAGACTGGAGGTGGGTTGTTTTTTTGTGAGAACAGAAGTGTAATTGTTGCTGTGTCCTGAGCCCAACCAATCCCAACCCAGCTTACAACATCAGCCTCTCCAACTAATCTTCTGTCGTTATAGAACACAAGCATGGATTGGATGTGACGTTAGTGATCTGAAAACTGCTGTGGTTTTATTGCTGGCACTCTTAGATGGTGGATAGTTTGTGAAGCTAAAACACCCTACCCTGTCCCTGTGTCCACACTCTACATCTGATAAATGTGATTGAGGTAAGGGAGGACATTGCTGTGAGTAACAATGTCCTCCAAGTTAACACTTATAGGCCCTATTGGACATATGTTATTGTGCTGGGGAAATAAGGATTAGAAAGGATTCAACTCAATGAATCTAAATTCACATACTTGTTGAACCATTACAGCTTTTCTAAGGAAGAGTGGGTTATGGGTATTATGAATGTTTTCAGTACATGTGAAATGTGGTCCATTCTCTTTTGCTGTGATGGCATCTGATCTGTGCATTTCTCACATAGCGCTTGTGATTGTCTTCCTAGTTTGCTAGTGTTTATAGTACAGTAATAGACAGACTTGTACATAATTAATGAAAGGTGTTGGAGAAGTGGACAGATAGATCTTAGAATCAACCTTGAGGTATTAAAGAACGTTTTCACTAGAAAACAGCCCAGGCCTGTGTGTGTTTTCTGTCTCTGAGGCATTTATTATTTATATTAGGGGGACATAGTCATCATTCTTCTGTAACTCTTTCATTACTGTCAGCACAGTCTTCTTCGGACATTCATTCATCTTATCGTCTCACAAGGCTCCCTGCCTTCTTTCTCTCTCTCTCTCTCTCTCTCTCTCTCTCTCTCTCTCTCTCTCTCTCTCTCTCTCTCTCTCTCTCTCTCTCCAAAAAGACAGGAATGTGAAGAAGTGTTCATCCCCCATTCCACCCATCACTCTTTTCTTTCTTCCTGAGGGAAATGAAGGGGAAAATAGGGTTATTAAATTATGATTATTCAAGGGACTATTTTGCACCTTTTCCTGATGCAGAGATGGTTGTCTTTTTGTTGTTGTAACGATTGCCTTTCTGACCTTGATATTGTCAGTTTATCCCGCTGACGTACGAGGATAGGCATGTCATATGGCACTTATTACAAAGGAATGTTACATTCCATTCAAATCAGTTCAATGTAATTCAATGAAATGTTGTACATGATAAGACCGTTAGTGCTGAGTTCTGCCAGGAAGCTTGGCCAGTTTCATAATGCTACTGCATGCGTAGGTTCAAAGCCTTGATAGAAGTACAGTACAGGATGTCTCATTGTTTGGCTCTATCCATGTCCTTAAGAGGAGCAAACCCTTCAGATGGCTGCTGTGGGCTTTTAGGAGCTCTGCTGGGATTTAGTGTCTATTATTGTTACCCCTGAGAGGGTCCCATATGGCATTAGATGTTTTTAGGATAATGTGGGTTCTGGGTTTATCGCGGATTTAGAGTTAAAGTACCAGAGAGGAGGAATCAGTGGAAAGTCTTAGGGGTCACTAGGGTCATGTTCAGTAGGGGAGAAAATCTTTTGAAACTCAGGGGAAACGGGGAGGTACTTCCTGAACTTCAGTGTTCTTATTGGCCAAAACTACCTGACTGTCCAATAAGAACACACATGTCCGTTTTCCATTGCAAAAGGTTTTGCTACAGTGTGCCCTAGCTGTTTGTCTGAACTCTGCTGCCCCCTCAATGCCATGATCAGGTCACCACTGGTATCATTACAATCGGTGCTCTGCTCTTCTCTCCATCCCAGGCCTGTTGTGTTAAGACCCCCATTCCCTCAGCCAGCCATCTCTGACAATGAGACCTCTGAATAAAACATATTAGTTCCTAATCGGTTAGTGATTCTTTTAGCACTATCGCTCTGCTCGCCTTCCGCCATTTTTGATTAGTCTAGCGTGTGTAGCTAATAGCTCTGTGGCAGCCAGGAGATGAAGAAGACTCCCATTCACTAGTGTTAACCCCTTCCTCTCTCTCTCCCTCCTCCCTCCCTCTCTCCCCATCCCTCCTTCACCTCCTCCCTGAAAATGTGTGGAATGTTTCCCCTTCCTGTGGGATGGGCTGTAGGAATGGAGGGAGGGGAGAAGAGAAGAGGGTATATTATGAAGGAGAGGAGGAGAGGGGGATTCAGACAGACAGGATGTGCTCTCGGTGTGTGGAGTGATCTCGGAGAGAACAGACAGAAAGCAGGAAAGAAGAGGGAAAGAAGAAGAGCTAGCGCTGCCTCTGGGCCTGAGGCCTGGGTCTCTCTCTCTCTCTCTGTCTCTGTCTCTCTCTCTGTCTCTCTCTCTCTCTCTGTCTCTCTCTCTCTCTGTCTCTCTCTCTCTCACTCTCTGTCTCTCTCTCTCTCTCTCTCTCTCTCTCTCTCTCTCTCTCTGTCTCTGTCTCTCTCTCTGTCTCTCTCTCTCTCTCTGTCTCTGTCTCTCTCTCTGTCTCTCTCTCTCTCTCTCTCTCTCTCTCTGTCTCTCTCTCTGTCTCTCTCTCTCTCTCTCACTCTCTGTCTCTCTCTCTTTGCCACGTGAAGCAAACCATTAGAGAACTCTGTTTTAATCAGTTACGCTCTGTTTAGTCATTGTATTCAATCACACCATTTTCTCCTCATGTGCTAGTGATTGTCTCAGCGAGGTCCCATGTGTGTTCCCAGTAGTTCCCAGTGCAGCAGAAAGCTGCCCAACCAGGCCAGTCTCTCTCTGAAGCAGATTAAATCAAGAGGCTGCTACAGTATTAGACTCAGTGTTTATTTGAGTTGGTGTCTGGGAATTAGCAAGACTTAATGGATTCTGTCTGACGTTCTGTAGCCTTTGAACTGAAATAAGTTACCACAGCGCTTCTGGGCATTCTTCTGGTGTGACTTGGGGGAGATGTATAGGGCTCATTAGCCTGGTCCCAGATCAGTTTGTGCTGTTAAATAGATCTGAGACCAGGCTAGGATTTCATATGGAGTTCACACATCTCTCCGAATACTCCCAGATGCATCCCGTGTGATCTGCTGCAATTTGGTAAAAGTAATGTTTGGTCTAATCATGGTCAGACAGTTTGATCTCATGGTTGGACCCAGCCCAAACTGTTCAGTGTTGTTTCAGTTAAGTTTATATTCTAAAAGCCCATCTCTCTGTTCTTTGTCCCAGGCAGAAGGCTTCGGGGAAAAGCATTTTACTACGTCGGTGGGAAGGTGTTCTGTGAAGAGGACTTTCTGGTAAGTAGTCCGTCTGGAGACTGTTTCTAGAACCCTGCATAGTTTAGCAGTATGTGAATAGAGTATTATCTATATTTCTGACAGCAGATATGTGTCTTCCGCTGTGTGCTACCGTGACTATATGTGACCGTGACCTCTGGACTCCAGATTATAGTTTAAATTTGATTTCTTCACCTCGTGGCCCAGGTTCAAGTTTCTAAGGGATTCTGGATCAGTTTACTCCTGTAGGGGCATTAGGGAGGGGGGTTGGGTAACTGGAGCTTGTACTTATCCATGTTTTAGAGGCATACGCCCCTGGGCATTGCACAGTGACACCTTGTATAAAGAAGGACAAGCAGGAGGACCCATGTTTACCTCAGCTGCCCTGTCACAACAACACGCTCCATTACATTACAGTTTGTCTGTTACTAGTCGATTAAATCAGTTGTCCTACTGTCTCTGTGCTGCTAATGAGTCTAACTTATCTCACCTGGTATTAGAGGACTGTTTCTGGACATGGTTGTATTTATCCCTAATTAAACATTAAGTTGATGTGGGAGAATTCCCCCAAGTATCATATGAGGTGGACTGGGCTCATATGAGAAGAGACTAGGAGTCAGTCTTAGATGCCAGCAGTTTCCTATGAGAGGATGTAGTAGTCGTTACCTCACTGTCCTCCCCGCTTCTCTGCCTGTTCCAGTATTCTGGATTCCAGCAGTCTGCAGACAAGTGTAACGCATGTGGACATCTGATCATGGATATGGTGAGTGTGAGTGTGAGTGTGTGAGTGTGTGAGTGTGTGAGTGTGAGTGTGTGTGTGTGTGTGTGTGTGTGTGTGTGTGTGTGTGTGTGTGTGTGTGTGTGTGCCCTACATCAGTGTGTGGAGCAGCAGAAACATGGAGTCATTCCTCCCGCAGAGAACTTCCTGTGGGCACATCTGGAGAAAGCTTAGGAGGAAGTGGTGGTTTGAGCACACACACACACACACACACACACACACACACACACACACACACACACACACACACACACACACACACACACACACACACACTAGGGTAAAACCAGGACACAAAGAGAGAATGTAAAACCCAAGTCCAGTAGTCATCAGCAGGTGTAGTAACACATGAAGGATTTACCATGACATAGCTTTACATATGTTAACCATACAGAGCTGTAGCAGGGGGGGACAGCTCTGTTTCCCTATTATCACTGTCTCTCTCTCCAACACACTGCTTCCCTCAGCTACTAACTCACTGTAAGACAGTCAACTCTATGCTCCGTGGATGAGTGATCAGCGATCCACTACTTGTTAGATATGATAAAGCATTGAAATTCTCTCTCTCTCTCTTTCACTCCCCTTCTCTCGCTCTCTCTCTCTCTCCCCTCTCTCTTTCTGTCTCTCTCCATCCACCCTCTCTCTCTCTCTCTTCCTCTCTCCCCTTCTCTATCTCTCTCTCTCCCCTCTCTCTTTCTATCTCTCCCCCCTCCACCTCTATAGATCCTGCAGGCCCTTGGGAAGTCCTACCACCCTGGCTGTTTCCGTTGTGTCATCTGTAACGACAGTCTGGACGGAGTGCCCTTCACTGTGGACACAGAGAACAAGATTTACTGTGTCAAAGACTACCACAGGTACATGGGTACAACTGTTATGAACACTGCAAAACATAAACATATTAGTTTAACTGGCGCTAACAATAAGGCCTGAAGTCATGTTGCTATAACAGAAGTCAGCGGCAGTTCCATTTGGACATAGCAGGATCACGTGGAGAGGAAGGGGGAGAGAGGAGATGTTAGGTAGGAAGGGATGAGTGTCCTGTGGAAGAGCAAAGGGAGTAGCAGCATGGGGTCACCTCAGCCAAGCACAACAAACACACTGAATCAGGAATCTGGCCACAATGGAATCCACAGCAGCCGGCCAGACCAGGGCAACAGCCCACTATACTGACATGGGGAAAGTAAGAGCCATGGGCCTTATGTTAGAGCAATCAGAGCTCACTGTACTGAAGCCACCAGATGTATTTTCCCGCTTATTCATGATTCATCGTCACTAGCATTCATTCACTAGCATACTGTTGCTTTGATTAAAGGGATAGTTCCCCCAAATTACAAAATGACACATTGATTTCCTTAACCTATAGGCAGTCTATGGACAAGGTATGACATCAATCAATGCTCAAACCCTCTTAGGCCTCACTCCCCCCATCTGAGATATCTACTGCTGCCCTCATCCTCCACATAAAAACACCCGTTCTGCCAGTCACATTCTGTTAAAGGTCCCCAAAGCACACACATCCCAGGTCGCTCGTCTTTTCAGGTCGCTGCAGCTAGCGACTGGAACGAGCTGCAACAAACACTCAAACTGGACAGTTTTATCTCTTCATTCAAAGACTCAATCATGGACACTCTTACTGACAGTTGTGGCTGCTTTGCGTGGTGTATTGTTGTCTCTACCTTCTTGCCCTTTGTGCTGTTGTCTGTGCCCAACAATGTTTGTACCATGTTTTATTCTGCTACCATATTGTGTTGCTACCATGTTGTTGTTATGTTGTGTTGCTACCATGCTGTGTTGTCATGTGTTGCTTCCTTGCTATGTTGTTGTCTTAGGTCTCTCTTTATGTAGTTTTGTGTTGTCTCCCTATTACGCATATATCTAGGACAAGAAATGTGTGTGGTTTCTCAATCAGACCTAGTCATGCCCACTACACTGAGAGGTCCTTTGTTTTACAGACTCAGACATTCAGGTGCCAGCCAGCTGCACACGGTGTGTGTGTCTGTGTGTGTGGGGAAAGAATGAATGTATTTTTCTGGATTGGTTGAATCACGTGTGAGGCTGAGCCAGCACATCTGCAGACCTGGAGACTCACCACCTCTCCTTAGCAGTCTCAACGCTCTCATGCACACACACACTGAAGGGGAGAGAGTAGGAAAGAAGGAGAGAATGGGCAAAGGAGGAGAGAATGGGCAAAGGAGGAGAGAATGGGCAAAGGAGGAGAGAATGGGCAAAGGGGGGACTGGTGAAAGAGAGGAAGTGTTAGAAGTATTAACCTGAAAAAAAAGTAACAGATATAAGTGCTGTATCTATGTCAAGCCTGGTGGTCTTTCTGTAGGGAATCAGTATAAACCAGACATATTTTCAGTCTGAAACTGTTATTATTTCTATCAATTGATTTATCTTCGTTGTTCTCTCGTTTTCTCAGGGTCTTGGCCCCCAAATGTGCAGCATGTAACCAGCCCATTCTGCCTTCAGAGGTACGTTCTCTTTGAACACAACATCTTCAAGTAATAGCCTAAGGACTTACATGTATACAACCATAAAATAGGTGTTTTTCTGATCATCTGCATGTCATGTATGATAAAAATACCAAATTGATCGGTTGACTAATAGTACAATGAACAGGGCCTGGAAGGGTTCCTGTCTGCAAAGTGATTTCAACAGGAAGAACTCCTGTCCGTAGTAATGATGAATGATAATCAAAATGTTCAGGCATATATTATGGTTTACGATGCAAACACTTCCACTCCCATCCCATGTCGATATAGACAGTCACATTGCAACCCCTGACCTGAATCCCTCAGGGTAAAATTGATAACCAACCCCAGTGTTGAACCTGAGACAGGAACCAGATGTGAGGAGAGAGTTCCTCTGGCATATCAAACGATCAAGTGTCCTACTGAGGCAGTAGCAAACATCAAGATTCCTACTGAGGCAGTAGAAAACGATCAAGAATCATACTGAGGCAGTAGGAAACGATCAAGAATCCTACTGAGGCAGTAGCAAACATCAAGATTCCTACTGAGGCAGTAGCAAACATCAAGATTCCTACTGAGGCAGTAGAAAACGATCAAGAATCCTACTGAGGCAGTAGAAAACGATCAAGAATCCTACTGAGGCAGTAGGAAACGATCAAGAATCCTACTGAGGCAGTAGCAAACATCAAGATTCCTACTGAGGCAGTAGCAAACATCAAGATTCCTACTGAGGCAGTAGAAACGATCAAGAATCCTACTGAGACAGTAGCAAACATCAAGATTCCTACTGAGGCAGTAGAAAACGATCAAGAATCCTACTGAGGCAGTAGAAAACGATCAAGAATCCTACTGAGGCAGTAGCAAACATCAAGATTCCTACTGAGGCAGTAGCAAACATCAAGATTCCTACTGAGGCAGTAGAAAACGATCAAGAATCCTACTGAGGCAGTAGAAAACGATCAAGAATCCTACTGAGGCTGTAGGAAACGATCAAGAATCCTACTGAGGCAGTAGCAAACATCAAGATTCCTACTGAGGCAGTAGCAAACATCAAGATTCCTACTGAGGCAGTAGAAAACGATCAAGAATCCTACTGAGGCAGTAGCAAACATCAAGAATCCTACTGAGGCAGTAGGAAACGATCAGGAATCCTACTGAGGCAGTAGGAAACGATCAAGAATCCTACTGAGGCAGAAGCAAACGATCAAGTATCCTACTGAGGCAGAAGCAAACGATCAAGAATCCTATTGAGGCAGTAGGAAACGATCAAGAATCCTACTGAGGCAGTAGGAAACGATCAAGAATCCTACTGAGGCAGTAGCAAACATCAAGTATGCTACTATCCTAGGTCAGACTCTAGTGCAAGAGAAGGAGGAGGAGGAAGGGGTGTGCTGTGTTTTAATATGTTGCATATGAGCAGGTATCCCTTTAAGCAACTGTTTGGATGTAGAGGGACTTGAAAGGGATCTCAGGCATGATGATCAGCTTTCCCTCATTAAACATTTGGAACTCGTCTCTGAAGTCTCACTCTCTCCTGAGCCAAGCAAGCTGCAGTCAGGATTCAGGAAGACATCCGTTTTCACAGCTATTTACTCAGTCTAAGGTCTGGGCTGAAACAATAAACCAACCTGATAACAGACCTGGGAACATCTCTTGTTGTAATGGCTGTCATAGTTACACGCAGGTCAGCAGACATCCCCCCCCAAACATTTTATTTATTTATTTAGTGCTTGATTGAGCTGGCACAATGGAACCAATGGAAAAGGCCCAAAAAAGAAAACCCAGACAATCTAGTGTAACCGATGTGAAATGGCTAGTTAGTTAGCGGTGGTGCGCGCTAATAGCATTTCAATCAGTGACGTCACTCGCTCTGAGACTTGAAGTAAGGTTTCCCCTTGTGTTGCAAGGGCCGTGGCTTTTGTGGCACGATGGGTAACGATGCTTCGTGGGGTGTCAGTTGTTGATGTGTGCAAGGGTCCCTGGTTCGAGCCCGGGTTGGGGCGAAGAGAGGGACGGAACCTACATTGGTGCCGTGACCCGGATCATTGGTTGCTGCGGAAAAGGAGGAGGTCAAAGGGGGGGTGAGTGTAACCGATGTGAAATGGCTAGTTAGTTAGCGGTGGTGCGCGCTAATAGCATTTCAATCAGTGACGTCACTCGCTCTGAGACTTGAAGTAAGGTTTCCCCTTGTGTTGCAAGGGCCGTGGCTTTTGTGGCACGATGGGTAACGATGCTTCGTGGGGTGTCAGTTGTTGATGTGTGCAAGGGTCCCTGGTTCGAGCCCGGGTTGGGGCGAAGAGAGGGACGGAACCTACACTGTTACACTGGCACTCCATTCAGGCTCAGTCAAACTATCAAAGTATCTGAAAGAGCACTATTTGAACCAGAGGCCCTACTAGGACACCATCCACTGAGGTGTAGATTCGGGGCTGGGCTTCTATTGGAGACCTCTGTGTGTAGGCCTACGTGGGGTGGTTTTGGGAGGGGTGTTGTTTGCCTATTTTGGTGTGTGGTTCAGATGCAGGCACTGCAGCCTACGCCTCACTCAGTGCATGACTGTTACCCTAAACGTTATCCCTCCCTCTTAAAAAAAAATCCTAAATTAGAGTTGACTCGACAGGAATGTTGCCCCTCACTGAGGCTATAAGGGTAGAATTCAGAGCAGGGGTGCAGTTTGTGTTGGACGTGGATGTACGTTGTCATGAAAAAGGCCAGATAAATTCATGCATACTAGCAGGTGATTTGTAGAAGGGGACCACAGTGCAGTACAAGGGGGAGAGTTTAGAATAGCTTGTATTTAATGTGTATAACTGGTTTTAAATGAGTTGATAGATAACTGAAGATCTTCCATGTACCCTCCTGCTGAGTGTGTCTGGCTGATATAGAATATAAGAAGTCAGTTAGCTGAATAGTTAATTCTATCATAATGTCAGTTCTGACAAGCCTTACTTTATTATCACATAACAATGGTATATAACCACATGTCCATGATGAATAGCTTGTGTGATGACAGTAATAATTGGTGAAAGTCTGATATATATGGAACATTCCAGCTGTAGTACCTGCCCTTTGAAGCTGTAGCAGGCTGAACCCAGACTGTCTGTCAGAAGCTGACTGTTGGTTAGCCATATGTTGTGTAGAAACGTGTCCTTTGGCCAACACTAGAATTCTGGACATTACTGTGAACCTTCACCTGAGAAAACAGCCAGGTGTCAAAGACATATTTGTAGGCCTATTTCAAGTGTTGTAGTTTGTAAAGGTTGGAAATAAAAGGACACATGGATGTCAGGACAAAGCCTAATTAGCTTGCCTGCTGGTTGATAATTACAGCAGTAATTAGCTTACTGTACCTGTTAGCAATCACGGCTAACTATAGCTGAAAAAGAATCAGGCTAAATGAAAAAGAAATGGACAGAGGCCTATAACGCAAAGGGATATTTTTATCAATTGATGCTCAGCATGTAAAAACAAATGTACTGTTGGCTATCTAAGGATCTCAACAGTCCTCTCTGAAGGTGGAGATCTCAAGTTAGTGGTGGTCAATCTATCATTTGAGTGTTGACTTCTGTCATTGTTATGATTATGTCACTGATGGATTCCATCATTTTGGTGTTGTGACATCATAATACATGCTATTAGAGGCATAGAATTACATATAGGTTGTTATCAATAAAACGTCACAATAAGGCATGGGGGTAGCCCCACGATATCTCTCAATATTGGACACAATTAATTGGATATTTGAGTGATCTAAAATATAAGTGAATTATACCTTACAAGAATGAGAGGTTTCGGTTAATTTCCCATCCTTTGTGGGCTCTGCTTGTCAAACAGCAGAAGGGCGCATTTGCCGATGTAAGCCTATTGTTAGCTGATAATGACTTACTTTGCAAGCCACAGGTACAAACTTTGTACACTTGGCTAAACATAGTGGTAAGTAGACCTTATGTACTTTTTTCTCCAACCAACGTAGACCTACCTAGTGAAGTTAGCTAACATTAACCCTTTTCAACAGCTAGCTACATGCCAAATGGATCGGCTACCCTCACGAATCTGAAAATACATGATCAATTGACGTTTACTGATCATGACAAGCATGCAGTTACTTGCTGTATAACTCTGATGATAGAGCTAAATGTGGAGTAATCTGAACTGTAGTTCTGACTATGCTCTTCAAGGTGATGTATTAAAACCAAATAGTTATAACATTTAACAACCCCTTAAAAACAGCATGTAGTTGTCAATGGTTTTAGTGGAGCTGGGCGTCTCCTTGCCCCCCAGCAGGCAAATCAAACGTTTTATTGATAACGACCTATAGAATCCCATTTGAATAGGATCTCTTTGGTTACAGGACTCTGATTGGCGGATGCATTTCCCACTGTCACCTGCACCTGCAGAAGATGAAAAGTGCTCTGAATTGAATGCACTGATCTGCCAACATCTACTTATGGTTTTGTCCATAAACCAACAAACAAAACAACTTTGCTGATAACTAATGATGGATAATATACATACTATGACTGTGATAAGTGGTTGTCTCACCCATAGAATCATTGAATAGGATCTCTATGGTCTCAACTATCTTAAGATGCACTAACTGTAAATCGCTCTGGATAAGAGAGGCTGCTAAATGTCTACATTTTTTATATCTAATTTTAAAAGTTCACTGAACAGAGCCACCTGTCACATATTTCTCCCACACCTGACATTGGCCGCAGGGAAAAATGGAGAGTTGTCCGGGCCATGCACGCCATGTTTAACTGTTTTAAATTAACCGGTCCAGCCTATACTGATAGCTACTCTGGTTCAGTGGACACTGAAAAGGCTGTCTGTTTGTCTCCACAGGGCTCTGATGAAACCATCCGAGTGGTATCCATGGATAAAGACTACCACGTAGAGTGCTATCACTGTGAAGTGGGTAAACATTAAGATACAAATTCCCTTTCCTATTTCCTTGTTGTTTTCCCTATATCCTTGTAGAGACTGGATGTTCTGTGTTGTTGGTGACAAGACTAAATGTTAAAGCTGGCGTCTTAGTATGTATATCCACTATAAAATGCCTCATTATTTCTCCACATGAATGTGCTTAAATACCAGGGGGTAGATCCTATACCATATGTCAGCCTTCTCATCATATCAAGAACTCCATATTTCAGTCATCATTTAGTCTTTTAAAATAAACATTAGAGAGATTCTGGAAGGCTATTTACTGCGCACAGATCATAGACAAGGTGGTTCCAGTGCTTAATTACAGTCTTGGTAGTAATTGCGAGCTAGAAAGAGGAGCTCAAGCACATTTGCTTCGCTCGTCAACACTGTCTGATGATTCTCCTCAAGTGCCTCTTCTCCTGACTCCCGCCTCAACAGCATTTGATTGACTTATGGAGTTCGGAGAACACTTGAAAACAAACAGCAGTAAGCCGAGTGGAGACGAGAGCTTTTGAGGATCTCTCTCTCTGAATAGCTCCACTGTGGAAGCCAGTTAAACAATTAATAGGAGTGGAAAGAGGACAAGAGGACACCCACTGCCCTTCTCATACAGTGTTTAGTCTGTCAAGCCTGCTGGGCAATTCAAGGGGATTTCAAGAATCCCTTCAAGTTCTTTCGCCTTTGACAAGGTTTTGTTCTTCTCAAAGATGTTTACATTGGAGGAGAGAATGGCCGACAATTCACCTTGCTGGCATAGATAGCTATACCTCTGGAATATAGACAAATGTGTATTTTAAACCAGCGTTTTGAATGCATATTTTGCAGTTCAGATCCCATAGAATCAGATAGATGTAGATGGAATCACAATCACCTTTTGGGGTAATGTTCAAGTGTTATTAGATTTATTTTATAGGCTTTTCCCTCTTGTCTTCCTCATCTCTCTGTGTTGGTTTGTAGGACTGTCAGATGGAGCTGAACGACGAGGAGGTGCACCGCTGCTACCCGCTGAACGGCCACCTCCTCTGCCACGCCTGCCACCTGAAGCACATCGAGCCGGGCTGCGCCTCGCCCACCGCTGCCTCCTACCAGCACCAGTTCTAGTTTTAGGATCTAGTGCATGGTGCCACCAGGTGGCCCTCTGAACTAACTGCCAATAACCAACCACAACCAATCTGCCAAAAAAAGCTGTCTATAATGGTTTGAATGATAATGTGTGCCTTTACTGTACATCTCTGATGTAAGTGAGGTCTCTGTTAGGGTTAATTGTGTGATTGGTTGATTGGTTGATTGATTGATTGATTGCGTGTGTGCATGTGTGGGAGTGTGCTTGTAAATCAGATAGACCTGTTATTATTTTTTATGGAAAAATCTATTTCTCTATTGAAGACATTGTTTATTAGTTGTAAAGTGTTAAACTTTCATCTGACACGAATGTTAATACTCTGGAAATAACACACTTTTTATTTTAAATATATATATATTTAAAAACCAATGCCAAAGCACAGTTGTATTTTAATGACTGATACCAAAACAATTAAGCATGGAATTATAACAATCCAATTTATAGTCTCAATTAGGTGCATTGTGTGTAAATAAATATGCATTTCATGTGCTTGTGTAAATATCTTGATCTTCATTTTCCCCTTTGTGTGCCACCAATTTCAGTTGCTCAGTTTTAATCAATGTATTTGTAGATACTGATACAGTAGAAATAATTTGCATAGCTTAATAGAGCAATTGCCCAGTTTTGTTGTATGTCTCTGTGTGTGGGTTATGAAGGTGTGTTTCCATTACATTTTTTACTAGAAATACTTTCATTACTCATTTTAGCTAATATGCAGGCAGTGTCTAGAAAGTCTAAATTAGCAATTTAATACACAAACTGTACATGGTCCTTTATTATTCCATGTCAGTGGGAATAATGTTGTATTAGTATTACATTTCTATTGTTAAATGAACCCTGGATGTTCTGTTCACAACACTGATACTGGGCTAATATTCCTACTGTCCTCTGTCACACACAACTCCTAGAATATACTTTCTATTAGATTATTAACCCAAATATGGCAGTTATGTTATGTCTGGGTCAACAATGTTTCCAAAATCCCTGCACACAATTACCACCTAAGTAAATAGATAACTAGGTTTATTCTATTCCAATAAACCCCCGAATTCAATATCTATGAACAAACCCTGACATCCCATTTTGGTTTGCAGTGATAAAAAAGTGACTCTAAATGATTAAGTTTCAGTAGGCTTAGTCTATCATATTTCATGATTTATTATATTTATCCTTGTTTAAAAAAAATCCCATGGTCATTAATCATTTGTTCAAAGTATATGACATATGTGAAGTATTCCAGTAGTTTTCTGTATTTTAAAAAATGATTTGAGAGATGTCCATATCAAATATTTAACAAAAAGAAATGCATTGTAATAGATTGTCAAATTGTCTCTCTTCTTCATGAACAAGTAGCCTGTATACAACAAAAGCTTTTGCACACCTGTGGTAGGTATATCTTTACACAGGTATTTAGGATAATCCGAATAAATGTAGCCTTAAAGGGCCAATCAGCAGTTGCAACGACAACTAAGCGCCCCCCCCACCACTGTTTCAGTAAAAAACTGAGGGATTTGGCTGGAGAAATGCAATCCCTCTCATATTCATAGACATAGCTATGGATGCAAAATGTGTTTTTATCCATGTTTTGAGGCTACACAGTGTTTATTAACGTTTACTTTGTTTTTAAAAACATTGAGTAAAATAAGCTTATATTTTTGGTTCTGATGGGGTACGACAGTTATATAAATTGATTGATTCCCATTGATTCTTGAAGAATATAAATTATATTCTTCAAGAATCAATTTGTACAGAGCATTAATGTATGGATATATCAACTGCTGATTGTCCCTTTGAGGCTATTAGGACACACAAACATATAGAATACAAAAGTTTGATCAACTTTAATATGTGCAGTAACGTTAGACCAGACAGCGATGTTTTTTCAACAAACTCGCGGTTCAATCAAACAAGTCATGATACCATCGAAACAAAGAATAATGTCTTCCTTCATCGTGACAACAAACAACATATAGGTTCAACTTCGGAGAAAAAATATCAGAGAAGATCCGGAGAGAAAAAAATAACCGAGCTAGCCAGGAGTCGAACCTAGAATCTTCTGATCCGTAGTCAGACGCGTTATCCATTGCGCCACTAGCCCGCTGAAAGTGGTACGGGGACTGTTGGCTTATAAAGTTTTCATGATCTGATATGAGGATCTGTAGAATAATAGTACGATTATTAAATTGTAACTCTGATCAAATAATGTATTTGTGTGTGATACATAATAAATTGCCTATGCCTATACTTTATCATAGTTTGCAAATTTACTACGACGCTAAATGTCTGGCCCTGGACGCGAACTCCGGTCCAGCCATAATATACAATGTGCACATTCATTGACACGTCACTAGGTCAGACCTCTAAAGATGGCGACCGCCTACGAGAAATTCAACCTGTAAGTCTTGAAAATATATATCGTTTCAGTCTTTTATTTTCAGAAGCTAGCTAGTACAACTTTTCTGAAAACGTTGCCATATTTTGATGAGAGAAAATTGCCGTAGGTGTAAGACTAGAGCTAGCTAGCAGATGATAAACTAGTTAGCTAACGTTCAACAGCAATTACAGGCTGCAGTCATTCGTATACGGGATTTGTTTCAGTTTACAGTATTGTAGCTAGCTTACAGTCATGTCAAGGATGTGTAGTTGTGTTGTCCGTAACAGTACTTATTTAGCCATCTGCCTTTCGATTTAATGAGTGGTAGAATTCAATCGATCTTGTTGATGAAGCAAGCAGCTAGCTAGCTAAAAAATAGTTAGCTTAGCTGTTAACGTTAGTTAGCCACTGAGCCAGCTAGTGAGTAGCTAGTATGTGTGTGCTAGCTTGTGGTGACGTTAGCCACTAACTAAGTTGAGCGTTTGCCAAATCAAGCCAATGTTTTCCCATTGTATAAGGCGTCACCATGCCAAGGTCACTGATTTTGTATCTCCCTCCTCTGTGCCCCCCCACCCCACCCCACCCCACCCCATAGGCACACTACCCCAGAGAAGTTTTACATTGAGGCTTGTGATGACGGCTCCAATGATGTACTGTCCATTGACAGGGTGTCCACAGAAATGATCCTCACTGGTATGTTTGTGTGTTTGTGTGTGTGTGTGTGTGTGTGTGTGTGTGTGTGTGTGTGTGTGTGTGTGTGTGTGTGTGTGTGTGTGTGTGTGTGTTATATCATCATGGCATAATACTGTCTTATGCTGACCAAGTCCATTGTATATATTTTTTATTTAACTAGGCAAGTCAGTTAAGAACACATTCTTATTTACAATGACGGCCTACCAAACACAACACTACATAAAGAGAGACCTAAGACGACAACATAGCATGGCAGCAACACATGACAACACAGCATGGTAGCAACACAACATGGTAGCAGCACAAAATGGTACAAACATTGTTGGGCACAGACAACAGCACAAAGGGCAAGAAGGTAGAGACAACAATACACCACGCAAAGCAGCCACAGCTGTCAGTAAGAGTGTCCATGATTGAGTTTTTGAATGAAGAGATAAAACTGTCCAGTTTGAGTGTTTGTTGCAGCTCATTCCAGTCGCTAGCTGCAGCGAACTGAAAGATGAGCGAATGGTGGTTTGTGATCATAAAGGCAATGAAAAAATGATGAGGCTCAGTTGGTAGAGCACTGTACTTGCAATGGCAGAGTTGTGGGTTTGATTCCCATGGGAGACCAGTATGAAAATGTATGCACTCCCTACTGTAAGTCACTCTGGATAAGTGTGTCTGCTAAAATGACTAAAATGTTTAAAAAAATGATGATTATTTGTCTTTGTCCCTCTAGTGAGGAAGGACATTCCTCCCCATGCGGTCACCAGGCCAATATGTGGGATCATGGGAACTATCCGTCTGGTGGCAGGTAGGTTCAATCTTGCACTCTGTAAAATTATCCATTGAGAAGACTTTACCTGTGTACACACAAATGTTCTCAACAGAGTGTTTACTTTAGCGACACCTGTGCCCCTCTGCCTACCCTCCCCAGGCACGTACCTCATCGTTATCACAAAGAAGAAGAAGGTGGGTGACCTGTTGGGCCATGCCGTGTGGAAGGCTATGGACTTTGATGTTATCTCTTACAAGAAGACTGTGCTGCACCTGACAGACAACCAGGTAGGGAGGTGTGAGTTGGGGCCCCAGTGCGAGCCCACAAGCACCCAAGCTCAACATGACTGTGGATGTTTCAGGCCAAGGAGAGAGTGTTTCACAATGATTCCTTGTTAATGACAGTGGGTTGTTTTGATGTGGATGCTGACCAGTGGAAAACCCTAGCCTGACCAATACGAAAGCAGCATATTGGACTAAGAATGCTAGGCATCTGAGCTGACATAGATGCCATGTGTTGAATTGGCTATGGAGCCGGTCAACGACAGACAGTGTGTCTGTAGACAGTCAAGTGTATGTGAAGGGCAAAGAGAAAGAGACCCCTTCTCACAGACAGAACAAGTACTGCATTCAGATGGTATCATCACCATGTAGCTGTTACAAGAACACTCTGTTCTGACCCCAAGTCTAGACAAGTGTTTCTTTATTAGTGAGCATCTCTATGTTGGCTTCTCGTTGCAGTACTGGTGGAGGAGATGTTATTTATAGTATATAAGTTTAGATTCCTTGTATATATTATTTTAGAAGGATAGTGGTCATCTGATACTTTCTAACCATCGTTCCACCTAAATTCTTCTTCAACCTTCCTCCTGACCTCTCACCTTTGACCTCTCTACTTTCCTTGTTCAACCTGCCACCTGACCTGTCTTTGACCTCTGACCTCATCAGATGCAGGACAACAAAGCCTTCCTGTCCATGATCAACAGTGTTCTGCTCACAGACGGCTTCTACTTTGCTACAGACTACGACCTGACCCACACTCTGCAGAGACTTGCCAACACCAGCCCTGAGTTCCAGGAGATGAGCCTGCTGGAAAGGGTGAGAGAATGAGGGGATGTATGTATGTATGTATGTATGTATGTATGTATGTATGTGAGGGAGGAAAATAATGTAAAAACATGTTTCCATTTGGAGATACATTCATGAAAACACGAGTAATGTGTTTGTACTTGTGTCCTGTACAGATGCAGA
The DNA here is from genome assembly GCF_901001165.1 of Salmo trutta. NCBI lineage: Eukaryota > Metazoa > Chordata > Actinopteri > Salmoniformes > Salmonidae > Salmo > Salmo trutta. The sequence goes on from NC_042959.1 coordinate 59,595,829, forward strand.
CATTTCCTATGCAGGGCATGTGGAAACAAGTTGAATGGTATGATAAAGATGTGTCGTTTTCTTGCCCTCGTTTTTAGGCAGATCAACGGTTTGTGTGGAATGGTCACCTGTTGAGAGAATTCATGCCACAGCCAGAGGTAAGGACAGAACTGACATGTTAACCACTTGTGGTAAATATAAAATGAATACGCTCCAGTACAGATCTTATGATCTTTCTAAACTGCATTGTCTCTGTTCTTCTCTTGACAGCTGCACAGGTTTGCTTACCCAGTTGTCCACGGCTGTATCCTTTCATGCTTTTTTGTTGTTGTTGTTACAAACTCCAGATTAAGACTTTTCCCACTCTTTAATTCTCATAAACAGGAAGACCTCATTACCACTTCCTGTAAGACAACAGATATTGCCCATGTGAGAGAGGTCATTGACAGGGCGGTTGTTTAGAGTGACTGAACTGTTAAACAGCATTGCAGTTTAAACCCTGTAATCTGTAAATAGTTGGAAATCTACCCTCTGTGATCAGTTGCATGTGTGCACAACACACTAGATCACATGGTCATTTTCACGTTCATATTTTGCATGGGGTTTATCAGTCTGAGTGACTGGATGTAAACCAGCTAGTGATTCCCTCATTACTCTGGATTAGTCTTGTCATTCTTTTCCCTGAGAAAAACATACACACCATGTATATCAATAGAACTGAACTTGTGGTTTGCTCCTTTAGCCACAAGGGGGAGCTAGAGATTCATACAGGTCGCTTTATAATTGAGAAATTAGGGATATTGTATTTACAGACAATGGAAAGTGGATCCATTGACATTATATGATAGAGCCCACTTTTCTAAACATCACAACACTCCAAAACATTTTCTGAAAAGGAGGCAGAGAAAGGTTGAATTCAGGAGGTAAAGTTAGGCTTTAAAGGTTAAGACCGTGTTATCCCTGACCATGTGTTGTCCAGTCATCATTATGAAGTCCTGCTGCATCAATGGGAAGATCTTTGACTGGAACATCATCTCCAGGCGGAGCTGCTTCAGGGCTGGAGTACGTTACTACGTCAGAGGTGACTGACTCCACAGCCACCAGCACATCTAACTGGAGCTTTCTGACTAGAGTGGGGATGATGGACAATCTTTTCCACAGTGGACCGGTGTGGGTGCAGGGGGTTTTGTTCCAGCCAAACAGTAATATATACAGTACCAGTCAAAAGTTTGGACACGCCTACTCTTTCAAGGGTTTTTCCTTATTGTAGAATAATAGTGAAGACATAAACTATGAAGTAACACATGGAATCATGTAATAACCAAAAAAGTGTTAAACAAATCAAAATAGAATTTTGATTCTTAAAAGTAGCCACCCTTTGCCTTGATGACAGCTTTGCACACTCTTGGCATTCTCTCAACCAGCTTCATGAGGAATGCTTTTCCAACAGTCTTGAAGGAGTGCCCACATATGCTGAGCACTTGTTGGCTGTTTTTCCTTCACTCTGCGGTCCAAACCATCTCAATTGGGTTGAGGTTCGGTGATTGTGGAGGCCAGATCATCTGATGCAGCACTCCGTCACTCCTTCTTGGTCAAATAGCCCTTACACAGCCTGGAGGTGTATTGGGTCATTGTTCTGTTAAAAAAAAAAAAAAGATAGTCCCACTAAGCACAAACCAGATGGGATGGTGTATCGCTGCAGAATGCTGTGGTAGCCATGCTGGTTAAGTGTGACCTTGAATTCTAAATAAATCACGACAGTGTCACCAGCAAAGCACTCCCACACCATCACACCTCCTCCATGCTTTACGGTGGGGCCCACACATGCAGAGATCATCCGTTCACCTACTCTGCGTCTCACATAGACACAGAGGTTGGAACCAAAAATCTGAAATTTGGACTCATCAGACCAAAAGACAGATTTCTACTGGTCTAATGTCCATTGCTTGTGTTTCTTGGCGCAAGCATGTCTCCTTCTCATTGATGTCTTTTAGTAGTGGTTTCTTTGCAGCAATTTGACCTTGAAGTCCTGATTCACGCAGTCTCCTCTGAACAGTTTACGTTGAGATGTGTCTGTTACTTTAACTCTGAAGCATTTATTTGGGCAGCAATTTCTGAGCTGCTGTTAACTCTAACTTTCTCTGCAGCAGAGGTAACTTTGGGTCTTACTTTCCTGTGGTGGTCCTCATGAGAGCCAGTTTCATCATAGCGCTTGCTGGTTTTGGCGACTGCACTTGAAGAAACTTTCAAAGTTCTTAATTTTCCGCATTAACTGATCTTCATGTCTTAAAGTATTGATGGACAGTCGTTTCTCTTTGCTTATTTGAGCTGTTCTTGCCATGATATGGACTTGGTATTTTACCAAATAGGCCTATCTTCTGTATACCACCCCTACCTTGTCACAACACAACTGATTAGCTCAAACGCATTAAGAAGGAAAGAAATTCCACAAATTAACAAGGCACACCTGTTACTTGAAATGCATTCCAGGTGACTACCTCATAAGCTGGTTGAGAGAATGACAAGGCTGTGCAAAGCTGTCATCAATGTACATTTTTTGTTTGCAGGGAGGTTTTGAGAATGTTTTACTATGGTTCCCTGAAAGTTTTCCTGTTAGGTTTTATTAACGTTCTGAGCAAATGTCTCAATTGGACTTTTAACACTGCTATCTTAGTTTTGGGTTAACTGTTTAGTGCACAGATAGGACGACACATGGAAATTCATATGCTTAGGCATTAATCATTCAAACTTGTTTCTTTTATTGTGGCATGGCGTAGGTGAGATTCAAACCTATGCTCTTCTGTTCTTGATCAATGGAATTAGTCCACTGCGCCACCAGGATGAAGCTAGCATGCCATATATTTTTGTAACAAATACAAAGTTGTTCATTTTAGTTTATAATTAGAATTATTCCCAATTTCAAACCACTTGGAGAACGTTCCTAGAACATTAAACATTGAAATTCATTGTAACCATGTTTGAACTTTTAGGAAATGTTCTGTTAAGGTAATGAAATACCAAGTAAATCCTCTTTTATTTTTTTTATTTTTAAATGTGCTGAGAATTTTCCAAGCAATGACCTGTCCTGCACCATTCCCGGAAAGTTGTGGGAAGGTTTTTTGCAAAATAACCATAGGACAACCACACTCTCACCAAACTCTAAGACACATGGTTCTCAGAACGTTAAATGCTAGCTGGGTCTTCAATCAATATTTTGATTCGTGGAATCAGGTGTTTTACAGCTGGGTTGGAACAAAACCCTGCACACACACCAGCCCTTTGCCGATAATATTGGCCTGTCCACTTCTTTATAGTTTTACTGTCAAACACTCCTCATTCAAACAGATCATTACATAATGTCTATTTGGTCCATCAGGCATTGACTCAGAGGGTCATGCAGCTAACTTTGTGGAGACGGAGCAGATTGTCCAGTACAGCGGGGGCAAGGCCTCATTCGTTCAGACCCGAGGCTCCATCCCCTTCTACTGGTCCCAAAGACCCAACCTCAAGTACAAACCAAAACCTCAGATCAGCAAAACCATCGACCATGTAAGCTACCTGTTACAATATTCATATTTTTTATTTCATGTTCAAACAGAAAAACATTTTAATGTACAGTAGAAGTAGTCATTTAATTACAGTAGAGGTATATGATATTGAGTATTACTATACTGAGTCATAAAGTCTTTCTTACCTTTATTGTCCTGTCCTGCTTTCACAGCTGGATGGCTTCCAAAGGCATTTTGACTCGCAGATCATTATTTATGGAAAGCAAGTGATTTTAAATCTGATCGACCAGAAAGGCTCAGAGAAGCAATTGGAACAGGCTTTTGACAAAATGGTGTCCAGCTTGGGCAACCGCATGGTCAAGTAAGGACTATAGCTTTTTCCCCATCATTCATTCTGATCCCACTATGCCCGTCTTCATCTAACGTCATCAATGTATTTATTTTAGGGGTGAACATTCTGTCTAAAGCCGTGGAACTCCAACTAACCCCTTAAAGAAAATTATTTAATTGGATTTTACTTAACATTTCTCCCTGTACTGTGTACCTCTAGGTACATAGCGTTTGACTTCCACAAGGAATGCAGTCGGATGAGGTGGCATCGCCTGCAAATCTTAGTCGATATGGTGACAGAGATGCAGGATGAGTATGGGTAAGTATTTAGTCTGCATGGCCGGCCATGTTATTCTGTCTTTGTGTGCTTTGTTTTTTGGGGGGGGTGTTCATCTCTCTGTCGTTTGCTGATTTGTTTTGTGACAAATGTTATTGTAAAATCAAATAGGAATCAAATTGTTTGATTGGTTGGTCAGGTACTTCCTGGTTGATGTGGATGGGAACGTTCTGGTGCAACAGGAAGGGATGTTCCGCAGTAACTGCATGGACTGTCTGGACCGTACCAACGTCATCCAGAGTCTGCTGGCACGACGCTCACTGCAGTCACAGCTGGAGGTGGGAACCACCAACCAGACACGCCCACACTGACTAGACATGTCCATTTTATTTATATATATATATATATATATATGACACTCCCACTAGTTCTAGACACCCCTACCACATCCATCTAGACCACAGGTGTCAAACTCATTCCACGGAGGGCCAAGTGGCAGCGGGTTCTCTCCTCCCTTGTACTTGATTGATGAATTAAGGTCACTAACTAGTAATGAACTCTCCACACCTGGTTGTCAAGGTCTTAATTGAAAGGAAAAAACAAAACCCAGCAGACACTAGGCCCTCCATGGAATGAGTTTGACATCCCTGATCTATACACTTCCACTTCTAGACACACTCTGTCTTTGACATAATGAGTAATGTCACGTTCCACCTCAGGAGTTTTACTGTTCATTAAAGGTGTAGACCTAGCCTCCCTTTTACATTCTGTAAAAGCAATGGTAAAAATCTTAATGGCAAACTACATTTTAGGAGGAGCTCCTCCATTTGACCTAACATAGACCTTTGACTTGACAAAGTCATACGTTTCACAACTTATACTACTTCAACTCACTTGACCCACATTTGCAAATGAGCAACAGACAAAACAGAGTCTGGAAAACCCAAACTCTATGTTGAAGGCCTCTGACTAAAGCTGCTGTCTCTGTGGACTTTGACTGTGGGCTATTTAGTTATCTGACCCTATGTGGACTGTAAAAAGGTCAGGTCTCATCTCACCCAGGTACAATAAATACTTCAGGTACCATTGTGCTTTATTCAACTGTTTTAGCACTGTGGGTTAAACTGTCATTGAAACATGTATTAATAGTGTAGTAGTTAGGCTGCTGGTTGACCCACAGGGTGATGAAGGTGCAGTTGCATCAAGGTCTTTCTGGTAAACAACAGTGCTGAATCTGATGGCGACCATCTTGGTTCCACCTTGCCCCCTGTGGTCAGGTCACTGCAGTATCTCACCACACATCTTTGTTTATCTGCAGCGACTGGGAGTTCTCCACATGGGCCAGAGGATTGAAGATCAGGCCGACTTCGAGAAGATCTACAAAAATGGTAATCCTCAGCTGAAATCTGCACACTTTCCTACCCCTCTGCCAGCACAAGCACAGCATTGTCTTCCTTATGAGATTATTCCAACACAATGGTTTAACATGATTGAAATCCTCCCCTTTTTCCAATGACTAAATATGTTGTTTTTCTTTTTCTTCCACACCCCTTTCCCTCTCTCACCCTTGCTCGCTGCAGCATGGGCAGACAATGCCAATGCGTGTGCCAAGCAGTATGCTGGCACAGGGGCCTTGAAGACAGACTTCACAAGGTGAGAGAGAGGGGCTCATGGGTTTCTTGCTAATCTAGTGATTAGCAAACTAGGGCACAGGAATGGCTCTCTTCATAGAAACGCACTCCATTCCATCAGGAAGTCACTGAGTTCACCTGGCTGTAGGAGGATATTATGGATTCCAATAGAACTTGTCTATTATACAATGACAGAGACCTAGTTGTCTTTCTGCTGGCACAGTACCATCCCACTGTCAGTCACACCCCACACACCCATGAAGTTGGCCATGCATTATTGGCTATGAACTACATAAAAACATTGTACTGGTTTTGGTGATGAGTATTGAGTATTGAATGGACTGGTGCCCTTAGAACAGGGAGGAGTAGGATGTTTTGCTCGTGACCTTTGTGATAACCAGGAGCACAACTGAGTAAGAGCGGGCTCAGGAAAGGGTGGAGGATGACGTCGATGATTATTTGTAGTGTGTGTGAGAGATTATTATGACAGGGATGACTGAAGCATTGCTCATGTCTCAGAACAGGGAAGAGGACACAATGGGGGCTGGTGATGGACGGCTGGAACTCCATGATCAGATACTACAAGAACAACTTCTCAGATGGCTTCAGACAGGTGTGTGTGTGTGTGTCTATTGTGCGTGTGCGGCAGTTATTAGTCATGTTTTTGTAAATGTGACTAAGTGTGTGGTAACTGATAATTGAGACATCTCTCCTGATCATCAGGACTCCATTGATCTGTTCCTGGGTAACTATTCCATTGACGAGGCAGACATGACCACACCCCTTCATGAGACCAAAGACTGGAAGTTCCTCACGGTGAGATCTGATTGGCTAGGCCTGATCAGTGCTATGTGTACTGATTGGCTACAATATGTTGGTTTCAGTCACAGGCGTAGATTGAGATTCCGTTATCTTATTTAACTCCTGTTTCCCCTCTCCCCCTCTAGTTGCCCATTATCATGGTTGTGGCATTCTCCATGTGTATCATCTGCCTCCTCATGGCTGGTAAGACAGCAGTGGAATCCCTTGTCAATTCTGCATTGAATCCTAATAGGGGCATGGAAGTTGTTTGAAAATTCTAGTTACACCTGCACCGATCTCAACTTAAGATTTGGTCCATAAACACATTTTGCAGTACTTAGTTTTACAACACTGTTTCCACTGGTATTGACTAGGCAAGTATGTGCTATCGATCGGTACTTTTTCGGTACTTAGCTATTACCCGTAGTCACCCTCTGTGTGTCCCCCTCAGGTGACACGTGGACGGAGACCCTGGCGTATGTGCTGTTCTGGGGCACAGCTAGCTTCGTGACGGCCGGCGTCATCCTCTTCAATGGTCGGGAGTTTGTAGACGCGCCCAAGCTGGTCCAGAAGGAGAAGATGGACTGAATGTGTGCGTGTGGAAAGCAGCTACGCCCCACAGACTTCTCCTCTTCCACTTCATCCCACTCTTCTTCGTCATCGTACCCTCAGCATCAGCGGGCCTGGAGCCTGTACTGATTACTGAGCCAATGGCATGAGGAAGAGGAGGGTGAGGGTGGGGTGAGAGAAAGGCCAGGTGTATGATGTAGGGACTCGCTCTGCACTGGCCTGCTGCTGTCCACACCACTAAGCACATTGTTTGGGCTGTGGGGCTAGGGAAGATCCCTACCCTTGTCCATAGACTGACTGTATAATCTGAAAACAGTCTGATTTTATGATACAATACCCCACTACGGTAACACAGTTACCCCGCTGCACGGAATGCATATGAATTGGCACTGCTGTTGTTGCCATAGCAACCTGCCAAGGGACCTACTTTAAAAAAAATCTTGCCTTTTTTGTTGATTTGTCGCCTTCTAGCGACATCATGTCATATTTGCTCTGTTGGTTGCCATATTGTTTCAGTGTCATTGCCCCTGAGTGGTCAATCTGAACGTAGTGTGATAGCTGACCTATTGGGTGGCTGTCTGTCAGCCCAGCCCAAGCCATGATCCCAAAACTAGGTCACCAATAGTCATGGAGAGAATGTGCTTGCTGGCCAATGGTTGGGGAGGGAATGTTCTAGCTGGCCAATAGGCAGGAAGAGAACATGCTAGCTGGCCAGTGGTTGTTGAGAGAATGTTCTAGCTGGCCAATAGTTGGGGAGAGAATGGGCTGAACTGTTTCAATAGGGAACTTTAGTTAGGGTGTCCCACCACCATTAATGCCATTGTAACTGGCCATACTATTCTCGCTCACTGCACTTCTGAGTGCACAGACAGACCCTCAAAGGGTTTCACATGAGGATTCCTCTGAGATGTGACGAGAGGGATGTTTGTCTGTGTGGTCTGTCTGGCTGTCTAGTCTTCCCAGGTATGGAAAGCTTCATGAAACAGCTGGAAAGACAAATCCTCATTAGTTTCTAACAACCAAAAGGTGTGAGAGAGCATCAAACTATATACTATAGTGAGTAGGATCTGTCTTTGACCAGTAGACTGGGAGGCCCAGACCTAGGCTAATAATGAAGCATGGATTTAAAGGTCCAATGCAGCCATTTCTATCTCAATATCAAGTCATTTCTGGGTAACAATTAAGTACCTTACTGTTATTGTTTTCAATTAAAATGGTCAAAAATAAAATAATTGTCTGGGAATGGTTTTGGGGGAGGGGAAAGCTGAGCTAGCTGTTATTGGCAGAGATGTTTGGAAATCTTTGTTATTCATCTTTTAACTAATTTTTACCGTCTGGTGATGTCCCCAGGCAGGTCAAAACTCCATCCCACCAAAACAGCCTGAAATTTCAGGCGGTCTTTTCAAATACAAAAGAGCATTATAATTTCACAGTATTATTTCCAACCTGGAAATGTATATGAAACACGGGAAAATCTAGTTTTTGACTGAACTGGGCATTTTAAACGAACCAATGTCTCATGGGGCATTGGGGACTTTAAATGCCACTTGTCTCCATGACGATTTCTAAGTGTTTTAGTGTGTCTCTGGATGGGAATGTGAACTGTTGCTCTCTCTTACACAATCTTTCTCTATATTATTTATCCTTTGATTATTGGCTGCACTGTAGCACTAGCCCCAAGTCAAATTCTGCTTCCTTACCACAGGTCATTATAAGAGACGGGGTGTTTAGTAGCAGGATTGGGGCCAATTCCATTTAAATTCAGTCAATTCAGGAATTAAATTCCAATTCACAACATTATTCTCATTGAAAAGCATTGAGAACATGTTTAATTGGAATGGGAATTTCAGTTTACCTCCTGAATTGAAATTAAGTTGAGCCCAACCCTGGTGTATAGTGTACATAATCATAACAGGATCACACTTATCTTACCTGCTGCCGGAGTGGCACTTGCTGATCTGAGAATGTTAAGAAAAAAGTATAATATTGTTAATATTAAATGAATTATATTGCCGCTTATGTGTCTTTCCACTTCAACTGTGGTGGTGCAAAATTACAATGAGAGTACTTATGTCCTATAACTTTAAATGTAGTGGTCAAATAATACATCGGTGTATGGTTACTATGATAAAGCATAACCCTCGGTACACATCGGCTGCCATGCCAATGGACAACAGTACATTCCACTGTGCATTATCAGCCATAAGCCTATCAAATTCTAGAATCAGCCAGCATAGTGTCTCTTGCTGATCTGTGTTTTTAAACAGATGATTTAGGTGCCATGTAAGCCTAGATACAATTTAATGTAATGACAAAGCATTGTATGCTTGTAAGAATGATGCGCAAAATGATCAATACAAATGATTGTGCTATTTAAGCTGAGTAATTTTTGAGCAGTTTTAGACAAATCTTTTTGGTTTGACTGCTTTACCAATGAAAATGGGTTGCTACTGTTGACTCAATGCAGTATGAAGAAAACAAGCTGGACCACAGTTTTAATTTTTTTATAGGCCTAGATTATTGTCACTTGTTTTGTTTCAGAGGATTTATTTTGGGTCAGTTATTTTCCAGGAAATTAATTTGTTATTGTGTTTTTTTTGTCACTTTAAACATCATTGTGTTCAAGAAATGTGTAATAAATGTATCATCAGTCATTCTGTTCCATTTCCTAATATTGTTCTATAAGAATGGTTATTTTACATGAAATGTAGCCTATTTATTGTCCATAGTGTTTTCTGGTTTAGTTAAGTTTTAAGTGACAATATGGAGCATACTATTGGTACCGTAATAAGAAACAATGTCCTTCCTTCCTTTAGGGGGTAGTTTATGAACTTGTGTAGCAGTCCATTTTAGCAAGTGTATTCTTTATTAGATAATGGTTAATCATTGTCCGATTTCTTTTCAGAACTTTTATACACTATGTAAGGCTTTTACGTTCCTCATAAGATCTAATAGGATCACTTCTCATCAGCATCCTTGATTCAATTGGCTATGCTGTTTTGCCTTTTTGAAGAGTAATGGTCATTCTACAGGGTTGAAGACAGGCTGTCTTATCAGCTTTATAACAAAACTCCTCATTATATCCATTGTCCTGGTGTCATACAGTCGGCCTACATCTCTCTATACATGATGTTTTCAATGAGGGATCAAGGATGGATGAGGGATCAAGGATGGATTTTGGAACTAGATGCTCATACTATAGTTTGAGTCTGTGCATGTCCAGCCTGCTTTAGCTGTAATTCCCATCATCTATATTAAGGTTTGTTTTAAAGTGAACATTGTGGAAGAAATAACAATAGGGTATTTGTTTTTAATACATTTGCAAACATTTCTAAAAACCTGTTTTTGCTTTGTCATTATGGGGTGATGTGTGCAGATTGAGGGGAAAAAATGTATTTATTTAATCATTTTAGAATAAGGTTGTAACATAAAATGTGGAAAAAGGGAAGGGGTCTGAATCCTTTCTGAATGCACTGTATACCAAGGTTAGTTTTAGAGCTAAAATGTTTTGGAAGAAAGGCGAGTGCAATGGTTTTGATCCCTGTTTATACCTGGTTTATTCCTGTCTCCTGATCTTGTGCACATTCTGAGTATGCACAATTTTTCATGGTCCCTCCCTGTATCCAAATATATGTATACTATTCTTTCATAAATGTTTTTATTTATTTTAAAACATACATTGATGTCATAAGTCTGATTTTAGAGGGCGGGATAATGATTATTTAAGTGGTTTCTCTATCCAGATCTGTCTACACTTGTAAAGATATCCAGACAATCCGTGCCTGACTACCTCCAGAGGTGGTTAGGATCACAATGAGTCTTTTAATCATCTACACCTGTCTAAAAATGTGGGCACAATCAGAATATGGACAAGATCAGGACAAAGGACACATGTTAGCATCAGGTAAGCTATAAATGGGGCTTTGGAGCGGTGGCAATTTTAAAATCATTGAGATCAGCTGTGTGGGTGATCTTAGCCTATATTAATGGATCACCTCACTGTAATAGGGCGGTCAATAGTGGTTGCAATTGGCCCAATCTCTAAAATTGTGACTATATGCCTGTTCTTGTCTAACCCCACACACACGTCAGAAAAGCCAAGATGGCGTAGCAGTCAGATGTCTTTGTCGTGTCCCATGTGTATATATATATATATAATTTACATCTTTTCTTTGCATATCTTTATATATATTTTTTTCTAAAAACTCAACCTCAAAACACTCGCCTCACCAATTTAAAAAAAAATATATTATTTACCTCAAATCTGAAATCCACAACAAGCTATCCAGCGGTTAGCCAGAGGTTGGCCAGTTCACTGGCTAACGTTGGAGTTGAGCTAGCCACGGTTGGCGGTCATCAGCTATCCCTTAGCGCGAAAAGCGATCACCAGTTTTGTACAGCGCGACTCAGACCAGAGCATACCGGACCTATTTTCTCTCCATATCCCCGGATTTCTACCGCAGGCTCTGGACATTTACACCTGGATCTTGCAGCTAGCTAGCGGCTTCCTGAGTGACTATTGGCTAACGTCGGTCCCGGAGCTAACATCAATTATTCCGGAGCTAGCCAGCTGAAGAGTTCCATCAGCCACTCCTGGGCTACAATCACCTATCCGGACCCGTTTTACTGCCGATGCGGAGCCCCATCGGGCCTTCACGACTGGACTACCGACGTTATCTGCCCGAGGGAGTTATCCAACATGTCCCCTCCATCGCGACGTAACCTGAATGCCCATCTGCGGCCCGCTAATCGTTAGACCTATTCAGATAGCAGCCGATAAGACAGCTATCGGACAATTTTCTTGGGCCACTATAACTATAACTATTTTGCCAATTGCACTGGTCCCCCCTACCACACGGAACCCCACTAATCTACAGATGGAAACGCACCAGGTGGCTAAAAACAGACCTCCCTCCATCTTCCGCCAGCTAGCTGCTACCTATGGCCCGTCTAGCTGTCTGAATCTCACGGGACACTTATGATCACTCAGCTAAGCATGCCTCTCCTTAATGTCAATATGCCTTGTCCATTGCTGTTCTGGTTAGTGTTTATTGGCTTATTTCACTGTAGAGCCTCTAGCCCTGCTCATTATACCTTATGCAACCTTTCAGTTCCACCACCCACACATGCTATGACATCTTCTGGTTTCAATGATGTTTCAACGAGACAATATCTCTCTCATCATCACTAAATGCCTAGGTTTACCTCCACTGTATTCACATCCTACCATACCTTTGTCTGTACATTATACCTTGACGTTTTTTTTTATCGCCCTCAGAAACCTGCTCCTTTTACTCTCCATTCTGGACGTCATAGACGACCAATTCTCATAGCTTTTAGCCGTACCCTTATCCTACTCCTCCTCTGTTCCTCTGGTGATGTAGCAGTGAATCCAGGCCCTGCAGTGCCTAGCTCCACTCCTATTCCACAGGCGCTCTCTTTTGATGACTTCTGTAACCGTAATAGCCTTGGTTTCATGCATGTTAACATTAGAAGCCTTCTCCCTAAGTTTGTTTTATTCACTGCTTTAGCACACTCTGCCAACCCGGATGTACTAGCCGTGTCTGAATCCTGGCTTAGGAAGTCCACCAAAAACTCTGAAATCTCCATCCCTAACTACAACATTTTCAGACAAGATAGAATGTCCAAAGGGGGCGGTGTTGCAATCTACTGCAGAGAAAGCCTGCAGAGTTCTGTCCTACTATCCAGGTCTGTACCCAAACAATTTGAACTTCTACTTTTAAAAATACATCTCTCTAAAAACAAGTCTCTCACTGTTGCCGCCTGCTATAGACCACTCTCTGCCCCCAGCTGTGCTCTGGACACCATATGTGAACTGATTGCCCCCCATCTATCTTCAGAGCTCGTGCTGCTAGGTGTGACCTAAACTGGGACATGCTTAACACCCTAGCCATCCTACAATCTAAACTTGATGCCCTCAATCTCACACAAATGATCAATGAACCTACCAGGTACCACCCCAAAGCCATAAACACGGGCACCCTCATAGATATCAACCTAACCAACTTGCCCTCTAAATACACCTCTGCTGTTTTCAACCAAGATCTCAGCGATCACTGCCTCATTGCCTGCATCCGTAATGGGTCAGCGGTCAAACGACCTCCACTCATCACTGTCAAACGCTCCCAGAAACATTTCATTGAGCAAGCCTTTCTAATCGACCTGGCCCGGGTATCCTGGAAGGATATTGACCTCATCCCATCAGTAGAGGATGCCTGGTTATTTTTTTTAAATGCCTTCCTCACCATCTTAAATAAGCATGCCCCATTCAAGAAATTTAGAACCAGGAACAGATATAGCCCTTGGTTCTCTCCAGACCTGACTGCCCTTAATCAACACAAAAGCATCCTGTGGCGTTCTGCATTAGCATCGAACAGCCCCCGTGATATGCAACTTTTCAGGGAAGTTAGAAATCGATATACACAGGCAGTTAGAAAAGCCAAGGCTAGCTTTTTCAAGCAGAAATTTGCTTCCTGCAACACAAACTCAAAAAAGTTCTGGGACACTGTAAAGTCCATGGAGAATAAGAACACCTCCTCCCAGCTGCCCACTGCACTGAGGATAGGAAACTCTGTCACCTCCGATAAATCCATAATTGATAATAATTGAGAATTTCAATAAGCATTTTTCTACGGCTGGCCATGCTTTCCATCTGGCTACCCCTACCGCGGTCAACAGCACTGCACCCCCCACAGCTACTCGCCCAAGCCTTCCCCATTTCTCCTTCTCCCAAATCCAGTCAGCTGATGTTCTGAAAGAGCTGCAAAATCTGGACACCTACAAATCAGCCGGGCTAGACAATCTGGACCCTTTCTTTCTAAAATGATCTGCCGAAATTGTTGCAACCCCTATTACTAGCCTGTTCAACTTCTCTTTTGTGTTGTCTGAGATTCCAAAAGATTGGAAAGCAGCTGCTGTCATCCCCCTCTTCAAAGGAGGGGACACTCTTGACCCAAACTGCTACAGACCTATATCTATCCTACCCTGCCTTTCTAAGGTCTTCGAAAGCCAAGTCAACAAACAGATTACCGACCATTTCGAATCCCACCGCACCTTCTCCGCTATGCAATCTGGTTTCAGAGCTGGTCATGGGTGCACCTCAGCCACGCTCAAAGTCCTAAACGATATCGTAACCGCCATCGATAAGAAACAATACTGTGCTGCCGTATTCATTGACCTGGCCAAGGCTTTCGACTCTGTCAATCACCACATCCTCATCGGCAGACTCAATAGCCTTGGTTTCTCAAATGATTGCCTCGCCTGGTTCACCAACTACTTCTCTGACAGAGTTCAATGTGTCAAATCGGATGGCCTGTTGTCCAGGCCTCTGGCAGTCTCTATGGGGGTGCCACAGGGTTCAATTCTTGGGCCAACTCTTTTCTCTGTATACATCAATGATGTCGCTCTTGCTGCTGATGCAAATCTGTGTGTGTCTGTGCAACTGTGAGGTGGTGACTAAGATAATAAAACTCTGGATATGGACAAATCTGCCTGGTTCTTGCCGGACCGCTTGTAGTGGGTCAGACCAAAGTAGAATCAGCGGGTGAGGGCTCAGAAGCCAACAGCTCAGATGCTGACTAGACCGGACACGTCGCATGCGCAAGCATCGCAAAATAAATTTTGAAATCCATGTTATTCAATTATTGCACCCACACTGCTCTCGGACCCCAACGAGCGTTGGGCTAAAATAGAACTAATTTCTGTTTCTGACGCAGATCGCGCTGAAAGTCCTGCCTCTCCCATCTTCTCATTGGTTTATAGAAGCAGGTATCCACGTTGCATCTCCTCATTGGTTATACCCACGTGGGTGATTGAAAGTAGAACTGTTTTGCCGGTAGTCGTGGTAATACTATGAAAATGTAGATGCCAATCCCCATATAAATACAAAGATGAAAAAGCCTGGAAGGAGGAGAGATGACTAGAAACGATTCAGTTGGTCGTTTTATGTGTAGATTAATTGGCGAAGTAGAGGAGCTTGTGCATTTCAGGTAAAATAACAACTCAATGTTTATATCCCAGGACAAATTAGCTAGCAACAGCAAGCTAGCTAAATAGGACAAATTAGCTAGCAAGTGCAAGCTAACTAGCCATACATGTTTAATGCTTTTCGACCTGTCCCCAAATTAACGTAATTGGTTCAGAGTTTGTTTTGATACCTGCCTGTCCTGATCGCGTTTGGTTTAGGGGGACAAAATACATTTATGCACGATAGCGACGCGGTTTGGGTTCCGTGTAAGACAAAGGGAGTGTCCTTCACCCCCGCCTGCCGAACACTGCTAAACAGCAGTTCTGTTAACGTTACGGCCAGGGCAGGTGCTCGGCAGGCGGGAGCAAATGACACTGTGAGCTAGCTAGTACTCCAGTAATGTTCCAGCGAGGGCGTCTGTTTATCACAGTTTTCATCACAGCTTGGATGAAGAGGGGTGGGGTGGCTGGTATATCTGTTACATCTGCGATCCAACACATCAACAGATAAAACATTACACATTAAAGGTCGACTCAGCAAAGTGACATGGATGCAGAAAATAAACAGCATAGTGGGTCAATTTCCACGATAGCTAAGAGTGTTGAAACGCAAGGCTCAACTTCTATGCTGTGAAGGGAACCCGTGCAGATACTGTGTGACTGTGTAAGAGCGAAGTCTTGCATCAAACTCTTCTCAATATCTGCGGTTCTGGTAATGGCAAAGTAATTTCGCTGTCTACCTTTAACCTTTTAATTATACTACCATGATGGCATAGCCTAAAAAAAATATATAATTTTATTTCCATTTTGACCCACATTTTAATCACATAGATGGTCAGGGGAAATCCAGAATATAAAAAAGGGTTACTTATACAAAAGTCACGTGCAGGAACCAATGGGATGCTCAACGGGGAGCAGATTCAGGAATGCCAACATGCAGGAACGACTCGAGTTGCGGGCCGCAATCACACACTATTGACTCTGCCACACACTATTACAGATTATTATTTAATAGATGCAAATTATTTACTCAAAATGTGTAATAGTCACATGAAAAAATTAAACCTGTCTTTTTCTGTGACTGAAATGCACTGAATACAAAATTGTTTGCTGGACACCATTTAAAAAAACTTTGTCCTGTGTATTTCAAAAATACTTTGATAGTTGGTTGACATTTCCCAGGGGAAAAGTATATTCAAGAAAACAATCTAATGAGATTGACCATATGACTGGATACTGATCACTGAATATAATTGACTGTTAAACGTCACCTTTCAGGTATGAGCCTCAAGGCATCATAGATGGTGAGAATAACCACAAGAGCAGTCTGTACATGCACATCCTACAAACTAAAGTATGCACATTTTGTAAAAAAAAATGCAAGTACTTTCTGTTGTGTGTGCCAGCACTAGTACGGGCGGGTGCCGCTTTGTGGCACTATGCCACCTAGGGAAAAACTGTCAAGAAAATAGTTTTGAATAATGATATACTCATTAAGGGCAGTTGTCAATATACTGTAGGTGATTCTGTTGGAACTTTCAGCCCTATTGACAGAACTGAGTCATATTTATTCACCTAACACATTTCATTGGACCTTTCTGTTTTTTTGGATCTTTGCATTCTGTGTAGGTCTATGGCACCTGGTGTCCCTAGTAGGCCCTGACCTGGGTAGGGCCCAACGGACGGGTTTATTGTTATTTATTTTTATTTCACCTTTATTTAACCAGGTAGGCAAGTTGAGAACAAGTTCTCATTTAGAATTACGACCTGGCCAAGATAAAGCAAAGCAGTTCGACACATACAACAACACAGAGTTACACATGGAGTAAAACAAACTTAGTCAATAATACAGTAGAACAATAAGTCTATATACAATGTGAGCAAATGAGGAGAGATAAGGGAGCTAAAGGCAAAAAAGGCCATGGTGGCAAAGTAAATACAATATAGCAAGTAAAACACTGGAATGGTAGATTTGTAGTGGAAGAAAGTGCAAAGTAGAAATAGAAATAATGGGGTGCAAAGGAGCTAAATAAATAAATACAGTAAGGGAAGAGGTAGTTGTTTGGGCTAAATTATAGATGGGCTATGTACAGGTGCAATGATCTGTGAGCTGCTCTGACAGCTGGTGCTTAAAGCTAGTGAGGGAGATAAGTGTTTCGAGTTTCAGAGATTTTTGTAGTTCGTTCCAGTCATTGGCAGCAGAGAACTGGAAGGCGAGACGGCCAAAGGAGGAATTGGCTTTGGGGGTGACCAGAGAGATATACCTGCTGGAGCGCGTGCTATAGGTGGGTCCTGCTATGGTGACCAGTGAGCTGAGATAAGGGGGGACTTTACCTAGCAGGGTCTTGTAGAGCCAGTGGGTTTGGCGACGAGTATGAAGCAAGGGCCAGCCAACGAGAGCGTACAGGTCGCAGTGGTGGGTAGTATATGGGGCTTTGGTGACAAAACGGATGGCACTGTGATAGACTGCATCCAGTTTATTGAGTAGGGTATTGGAGGATATTTTGTAAATGACATTGCCGAAGTCGAGGATCTGTAGGATGGTCAGTTTTACGAGGGTATATTTGGCAGCATGAGTGAAGGATGCTTTGTTGCGAAATAGGAAGCCAATTCTAGATTTAACTTTGGATTGGAGATGTTTGATGTGAGTCTGGAAGGAGAGTTTACAGTCTAACCAGACACCTAGGTATTTGTAGTTGTCCACATATTCTAAGTCAGAACCGTCCAGAGTAGGGATGCTGGACGGGCGGGCAGGTGCAGGCAGCGATCGGTTGAAGAGCATGCATTTAGTTCTACTTGTATTTAAGAGCAGTTGGAGGACACGGATGGAGAGTTGTATGGCATTGAAGCTCGTCTGGAGGGTTGTTAACACAGTGTCCAAAGAAGGGCCAGAAGTATACAGAATGGTGTCGTCTGCGTAGAGGTGGATCAGACTCAACAGCAGCAAGAGCGACATCATTGATGTATACAGAAAAAAGAGTTGGCCCAAGAATTGAACCCTGTGGCACCCCCATAGAGACTGCCAGAGGCCCGGACAACAGGCCATCCGATTTGACACATTGAACTCTGTCACAGATGTAGTTGGTGAACCAGGCAGGGCAATCATTTGAGAAACCAAGGCTGTTGAGTGTGCCGATGAGGATGTGGTGATTGACAGAGTCGAAAGCCTTGGCCAGGTCAATGAATACGGCAGCACAGTATTGTTTCTTATCGATGGCAGTTACGATATCGTTTAGGACCTTGAGCGTGGCTGAGGTGCACCCATGACCAGCTCTGAAACCAGATTGCATAGCGGAGAAGGTGCGGTGGGATTCGAAATGGTCGGTAATCTGTTTGTTGACTTGGCTTTCGAAGACCTTAGAAAGGCAGGGTAGGATAGATGTACACCCAGTGACTACAAAGATGCTGGCGTCCTTCCTAACTCATATGCCGTAGAGGAAGGAAACCGCGCAGGGATTTCACCATGAGGCAAATGGTGACTTTGGAACAGTTACAGAGTGTATCACTTTACTGCAGTCAAATAACCTAGTGGTCTCATGGGGGGGAATGTTATTAATATTTTTCATAATTTCATAATGAATAAACTTTTTTTTGTCAGAAAATCCAGTGTTTCCATGTGAAATGGTTTTGTCTTATTTCAGTCTTCCGTGATGTATTCAAAGTGTAATATTGGGATGCAAACTCAGCATTTATTACATGTCAACTCTATATCTGACATGGTACAGGTGTCTTCTTTTTTAAGCCCGTAACATGTGTGAGATGTATACTTTCGTTTCAAAATAGATTTGTTTAAACTACCAAGAAACTCTGTGTGACCCTGGTTTAACCCACTGTAGTAAAAGGTTAATGGCTGTGATTCGAGAAAACTGAGAAAACTCTACAATACTAACCTAATTGACAGAGTGAAAAGATGGAAGCTTGTACAGAAAAAAAATATTCCAAAACATGCATACTGTTTGCAATAAGGCACTAAAATTAAACTGCCCAAAATGTGTCAAATAAATTAGCTTTATGTCCTGAATACAAAGCGTTATGTGAATATGGTGAATAACTGGCTTAGAGCAGTGGTGGTCAGGAGACGGCTTCCGGTGTATTGATGATCTGAAAATAAATGTAATGTTGTTTTGTGGCGTTTCGCGAAGGCTCTGTGTAATATATTAATCGCACTATACGTTTTTGTGTGTATAGATATGGTTGTCCTTGTTCGATAAAGCCGTTGGATATCTTGCAGCGATGCTCCTAACAGTGGATTCATTGCTAAATATACAAGCTGACGCCTTTTTTTCAGTCTCTGAAAGACTACAACTGGTGTGGGACAGGTGCTTTGTGTTCTGGCACTGTCTCTCCCCCACGGAGGAATTCTTTGAAAGGGAGGCGGACACTAACGACACAATCCTTTGGGAAAAACTGAAAGAACTGACAAGACCGCAATGGCTTCAAGTGATTCCTCTCATCAACACGAATTCGACGATGAAGCATTTTTTTATGTTCTATTAGCTACATGGAAACATTCAACCATACATGTTTCAACCGGAGTATTGTGAAGAGGATTCAAAACGAAGAAGCTTGGCTACAGCTGATGCCAGCACCAACAGGGCAGATGACAAATCTGCTAAGAACACAAGCATTTCGCTACACCCACAATAACATCTGCTAAATATGTGTATGTGACCAATAAAATTAGATTTGATTTGAAATACAGTGGCTAAGTAAGTTATTTTTCCTGCAAGCCACCTAGCTAGCTAACTTTAGTTTACAGTGCATTCGTAAAGTATTCACACCAGTCACTTTTTCCACATTTTGTTACGTTACAGCCTTATTCTAAAATGTATTCAATTTTTTTCCCCCTCATCAATATACACACAATACCCTATAATGACCAAGCAAAAACCGTTTTTTGGAAATGTTAGCAAATGTATCTATTTTATTAACTGAAATATCATATTTACAAAGTATTCAGACCCTTTACATTGTTGAAGCACCTTTGGCAGAAATTACAGCCTCGAGTCTTCCTGGGTATGACCCTATAAGCTTGACACACCTGTATTTGGGGAGTTTCTCCCATTCTTTTCTGCAGATCCTCTTAAGCTCTGTCAGGTTGGATGGAGAGCGTCGCTGCACAGCTATTTACAGGTCTCTTCAGAGATGTTCGATTGGGTTCAAGTCCGGGCTCTGGCTGGGCCATTCAAGGACATTCAGAGACATATACTGAAGCCACTCCTAAGTTGTTTTGGCTGTGGGCTTAGGGTCATTGTCCTGTTGAAAGGTGAACCTTCAGCCCTAGTCTGAGGTCCAGAGCGCTCTGGAGCAGGTTTTCACCAAGGATCCTTCTGTACTTTGCTCTGGTCATCATTCCCTCGATCCTGGCTAGTCTCCCCGTCCCTGCCGCTGAAAAAAATCCCTACAGCAGGTTGTGGGTTCGATTCCCACGGGGGACCAATATGGGGATTTTTTTTAAATGAAATGTATGCATTCACATACATTAAGTCGCTCTGGATAAGAGCGTCTGCTAAATGACTCAAATGTAAATGTTGCTGCCACCACCATGCTTCACCGTAGAGATGGTGCCTGGTTTCCTCCAGATGTGACGCTTGGCATTCAGGACAAAGAGCTCCATCTTGCTTTCATCAGACCAGATCATCTTGTTTCTCATGCTCTGAGAGTCCTTTAGGTGCCTTTTGGCAAACTCCGAGTTGGCTGTCATGTGCCTTTTACTGAGGAGTGGCTTCCTTCTGGCCACTCTACCATAAAGGCCTGATTGGTGGAGTGCTGCAGAGATGGTTGTCCTTCTGGAAGGTTCTCCCATCTCCACAGAAGAACTCTGGAGCTCTGTCAGAGTGACCATCACAGTCACCTCCCTGACCAAGGCCCTTCTCCCCCGATTGCTTTGGGGGAGAAGGGCCAGGCAGCCAGCTCTAGGAATAGTGTTGGTGGTTCCAAACTTCTTCCATTTAAGAATGATGGAGGCCACTGTGTTCTTGGGGACCTTCAATGCTGCAGAAATATTTTGGTACCCATCCCCAGATCTGTGTCTTGACACAATCCTGTCTCAGAGCTCTACAGACAATACCTTCAAACTCATGGCTTGGTTTTTGCATTGTCAACTGTGGGACCTTATATAGAGTGGTGTGTCCCTTTCCAAATCATGATAAATGAAAACAGGATGTACCTGATCTCAATTTCAATTCTCATAGCAAAGTGTCTAAATACTTATGTAAATAAGGTATTTCTGTTTTTTATTTTTAATAAATTAGCAAAAATGTCTAAAAAAAACTTTTTTCACTTTGTCATTATGGGGTATTGTGTGTAGATTGATGAGAATTTTTTTTAAATTCCATTTTAGAATAAGGCTGTAACATAAGAACATTTTGAAAAAGTCAAGGGGTCTGAATGCACTGTAGCAACACCTTCACCATTTGCATTCATATCTTTCCTGTATATGCTATAACCATCTATAGCTTTTACTGGATCATCAAAGGGATTATCTAAGTCTGTTTCAGAGATGGACAGAATATTAATGTTTTCTAATGTTAGTAAGTTGTCAATTTTATGAACCTTGTTTCTCAGGCTACATATGTTAATATGGCTATGTTTTGTCCTTTTCTGGGTTGCTTGTTTGTTTTTAGTGCTATTCTGTGAGGCTGATCCGAAGTAAACATGTCATTGACATAAAATAGTCATTTACTACAATAACAATGTCTACACTGTATTTCTAATCAATTTCATGTTATTTTACAAAAAAAGTGATTTTCTTTCAAAAACAAGGACATTTCTAAGTGACCCCAAACGTTTGAACGGTAGTGTACCTTAGAACCACTCGTGTTCCCTTCCCTGTAGGTAGTTAGGTAGTAGACACAGCTCTTCCCTTAATTTGTGTTTCACAACAGTTGTCGTAATTAAGAATTAAAGGGATACTTCAGGATTTTGGCAATGATCATCTTCCCCAGAGTCAGATTAACTTGCAGATACCATTTTTATGTCTCCTTGTCCAGTATGCAGGAAGTTGGAGGTAGTTTTGTGAGCCAATGCTAACTAGCTTTAGCGCAATGACTGGAAGTCTATGGTATCTGCTAGCATTAGTAGATACTGTACCATAGACTTCTGGTCATTATGCTAACACTAGTTAGCAATTGCGCTAGCGCAAGTTAGCAACTTCCTTCAAACTGCACACAGAATTAGATAAAGGGCCTCTGCCAAAATCCCAAAATATTCCTTTAACACCTATCTCTCTCAATTAATGTTTTTAATGAAACAATTTCTATTATGATTGATTGGTGACTCGTTAAGTTTATATTTATACTCTTCCCCATTCCTCATGGACATTTTTGTTGGCTTTGGGTTCAGTAAGCAAGTTCTCAGATTGTAGGTGGAAAAACAAGCTTCAAATGCCACTCCACATTAGGCTGAGGAGGCAGCTGAACAGAGCGATGGGGCTAAGGCGACTGGGGGGCTGACGCGCTGAGATGGTGGGTTGAGGGGCCTGGGGGGTGAGTACAAGCAGCTGGAGGTTGTCTCATTAAGACTGTTCTATTGGTGTAATTTAAGTGGGATTATTAAAGAAGGAATGTGTGGTGGCTAAAGAGACACTGAGAGATCTATTGAATCATCTTGTGGAGTATTCAAGATTATTATTTATGATTGATATGTTTTTTTTACTCCAGAAATATGGCTGGAGAGCACATTTTGTAAAAATGGCATAAATTAGATTCCCTCTCAGCTTTATGTTAGTTATCAGACTACTGTTCTACTGTAGTATTAGTCATATTAAACTCAGCAAAAAAAGAAATGTCCTCTCACTGTCAACTGCGTTTATTTTCAGCAAACTTAACATGTGTAAATATTTGTATGAACATAAAAAGATTCAACTGTGACAAACTGAACAAGTTCCACAGATATGTGACTAACAGAAATTGAATAATGTGTCCCTGAACAAAGGCGGGGTCAAAATCAAAAGTAACAGTCAGTATCTGGTGTGGCCACCAGCTGCATTAAGTACTGCAGTGCATCTCCTCCTCATGGACGGCACCAGATTTGACAGTTCTTGCAGTGAGATGTTACCCCACTCTTCCACCAAGGCACCTGCAAGTTCCCAGACATTTCTTGGGGGAATGGCCCTAGCCCTCATCCAACAGGTCCCAGACCTGCTCAAAGGGATTGAGATCCGGGCTCTTTGCTGGCCATGGCAGAACAATGACATTCCTGCCTTGCAGGAAATCACGCACAGAATGAGCAGTATGGCTGGTGGCATTGTCATGCTGGAGGGTCATGTCAGGATGAGCCTGCAGGCAGGGTACCACATGAGGGAGGAGGATGTCTTCCCTGTAACACACAGGGTTGAGATTGCCTGCAATGACAACAAGCTCAGTCCGATGATGCTGTGACACACCGCCCCAGACCATGACGGACCGTCCACCTCCAAATCGATCCCGCTCCAGAGTACAGGCCTCGGTGTAACGCTCATTCCTTCAACAATAAATGTGAATCCGACCATCACCTCTGGCGAGACAAAACCGCGACTTGTCAGTGAAGAGCACTTTTTGCCAGTCTTGTCTGGTCCAGCGTCGGTGGGTTTGTGTCCATAGGCGACGTTGTTGCCATTGATGTCTGGTGAGGGTCTGCCTTACAACAGGCCTGGATGTGATTGGCCAGTTGGTATACAATTATGTTAAGAATCAAATTTCTTCAGGTAATATTAACTTAATTAAGGGCTCGATTTAACCCATAACGCTAAAGTTCAGCTCCATAGTGCTATTGAAATTCTTCAGCGCTACTGATTTGAATCGAGCCCTAATAAATAAATATCTTATTGGACCATATTCAGCAAAAAATTTTTTTAGCATACTCAGCTATTCCTCTGTTGAATCTGCAGCCAATATGAAACTTGCATGATATGGCTGGATCATGTCCTCACTCACTTCACAACTTCCAGTGATGTGAGGAATCAATATTTGAGGAGGAAGAGAGACAGGGAGCGATACAAAGGGAAAGTGAACTGCATGTCAGTCAGCACTCCAGTACATTTCCATAGCATATGCAGTACATTTCCATAGCTTGTCAGTATATTTCCATAGCATATGCAGTACATTTCCATAGCTTGTCAGTATATTTCCATAGCATATGCAGTACATTTCCATAGCTTGTGTCAGTAAAAATATTAAAATATTAAAAAATATATCTTTTAATAGAAATACTTTCAGCATATTAAAATGTGTCTAGTTTACATAACAGGGTTGACCTTAAAATGTGAGACAAATGTAAATGAATCACTAATGCAAGAAAATATCTAGGGCTTTACAGTGACATGGGGGAGAGAGTTTGGGGTTAAGTGTGTTAAAATCTTCAAAGTCAGAAAAACATGACGTGGCGCAAGGCAAAATGACGATTTTTGGCACCTCAGCGAGTATTTATTCATATAGAAAATAGGATATATTACATTTTCCATGTGGTTTGTATTAAAGGCCACTTCGTTTAAAATAGCAGGCTTTAAAATGTCTACTTAAAATATCAAAGAGACGCAAAAGGCACTCTATTTGTAGAATGACCCTGTTATATTCAGCCCTAAACCTCAGCTCACTATGCTGAAGACAAGACTACATTCCAGTCTTTGACAGAGGAAAAAAAGTGCTTAACTTCAGACAAACACACTATTTAATGCAGGTGGTTCTCGGATGGCCCATGTCTATCCCATAGAAATATAATCTCATGCTATACTGGACAAAAATATAAACACAACATGTAAAGTGTTGGTCCCATGTTTCATGAGCTGAAATAAAAGATCCCAGATATTTTCCATATGTAAAAAAAGCTTATTTCTCACAAATGTTGTGCTCAAATTTGTTTACATCACTGTTAGTGAGAATTTCTCCTTTGCCAAGATAATCCATCCACCTGATAGGTGTGGCATATCAATAAGCTGATTAAACAGCATGATCATTACACAGGTGGACCTTTTGCTGGGGACAATAAAAAGCCACTCAAAAATGTGCAGTTTTGTCTCACAACACAATGTCACAGATGTCTCAAGTTTTGAGGGAGCATGCAATTGGTATGCTGACTGCAGGAATGTCCACCAGAGCTGTTGCCAGAGAATTTAATGTCCATTTCTCTACCATAAGCCACATCCAACGTCATTTTATAGAATTTGGCAGTAGGTCCAATGGGCCTCACAACCGCAGGCCACGTGTAACCACGCCAGCCCAGGACCACATCCGGCCTCTTCACTTGCGGGATCGTCTGAGGCGGTGCTGAGGATAATTTCTGTCTGTAATAAAGCCCTTTTGTGGGAAAAACTCATTCTGATTGGCTGGGCCTGGCTCCCAAGTGGTGAGCCTATACCCTCCCAGGCTCACCAATGGCTGTGTCCTTGCCCATTCATATGAAATCCATAGATTAGGGCCTAATTTATTTATTTCAATTGACTGATTTCCTTATATGAACTGTAACTCAGTAAAATCTTTGAAATTGTTGCATGTTGCATTTATATTTTTGTTCAGTATAGTTCTGTGGTCTATACATCCAATGGTATTATAAAGTACATAGTTTGTCAAACCAGGCACTTAAAAAATCCAGATTTCATGCCATTGAAATGTGTCATCCTTGCTGGATACTAGCAAGTAGGACTGAATGAAATGCCTGGTTTGCAACAGGCTGGCTGCTGTATGTGTATCTTGTTCAGTCATACCAATGGTTAAAATGTCTTCATGTCTTTAATAATTTCACCATAGAAAATACTACTTATAAAACATAAACACATCATTGTGGTACAACAGTTAAAATAATAATTGTTCACACCAATACTTGGTTCACAGTAACACCAACCTGTTTTCAACATAATAAACACTCCAAACAGCCTACCCGACCGCTCGGAGGTCTCTGCATGGTCCTAAAGCACACAGTTGCCTCATTTTGTATCACATTCCAATGACAAAACCGGCAGGGGACATAAATGCAATTTCAGAATGTGGGGGGGCATGTCACCCCGTCCCCAGTGAAAGTTGTTTCAAATTGTTCCCATTAAAAATGCTCACAGTATCACAACATGTTTGGCAATTGTTTCTGTGCAAACCCATACATTTGACTGTAAAAAGAGTAGGCCTACATTGTGTTTTTGTTTGTGAATATGCACAGCACATTGGTGCATAGCCATTGGGCTGTATCCTCAGTCCAGTTGATATGTATTCTATGACAGCAGTGCAACACTACAATACTTTCTATTTAGAAGAGCACAGAAACTTTCACGCATTCAGGAGGGGAAAAGTTCTGTGAATGTTGCAGAAAGAAATGCTTCCTATAGAGGTGACATGATTTTCAATTCCATTAGAGAGAGAATAGTGTATGTTCTACAGAATATATATCTATCTGAACATTCCGTTACATTGCACCCCACTGAGTATGATCCTGGTTAGAAGTCACTGATGGTGGATTGACAACAAAGCCCATATGGTCTTGGTCATCGAGATTTGTTTGTTATATGTGAAATTATCAGCATGTTTGCAAACACTATCACATACAGCTATTGCTACAAGTTGTTCTTGGTCATTTGACACCAGTCAGACTGTATTCAGTCATAACAGAGTCAGACGAAGGTCTGCTTGTACATCCAGGCACTCAACATATCTCACAACTCATTGAGTAATCTACAGAATATCTACAGTAAACTAATGGCATACAAAATACTTCACCATACTGACATTTAAGGGAAAAAACATTTAAACATTTTGTGGAGCTTTAAATAAAGAGGGTTGACACACTGTGTCTCAAAAATCTGCTACTGAAAGCTAAACATTAAAGGTCCAATGCAGACGTTTTTATCTCAATATCAAATAATTTATGGGTTACAATTAAGTACCTTACTGTGATTGTTTTCATTTAAAATGGTCAAAAAGAAACCAAAATAGCTTCTTAGCAAAGAGAAATTTCTCAAGCAAGAATTTTGCTAGGACTGTCTTGGAGTGGTCTGAGTGGGGAGGGGAAAACAGAAAACTAAGCTGTTATATGCAGAGGTTTGGATCTCTCTTTCTTATTGGTCTATTAACTAATTAACCACGCTCCATCCCAGCAAACAGCTCTTACACTAAAAGGGGATTATAATAATTAATAATTTTCCCAATTTCACAGTACTATTCCAACCTCATAGCCTGGAAATATGTATAAAACACAGGAAATCACATTTTTTACTGCACTGGGCCTTTAAACAATACAATAAGCCATTGACAAGAGTACAGTGAGGGATAAAGATATTTGATCCCCTGCTGATTTTGTACGTTTGCCCACTGACAAAGAAATGATCAGTCTATAATTTTAATGGTAGGTTTATTTGAACAGTGAGAGACAGAATAATAACAAAAATATCCAGAAAAACACATGTCAAAAATGTTATAAAATTATTTACATTTTAATGAGGGGAAATAAGTATTTGACCCCCTCTCAATCAGGTGTCTTTTATACAGGTAACGAGCTGAGATTAGGAGCACACTCTTAAAGGGAATGCTCCTAATCTCAGTTTGTTACCTGTATAAAAGACACCTGTCCACAGAAGCAATCCATCAGATTCCAAACTCTCCACCATGGCCAAGACCAAAGAGCTCTTCAAGGATGTCAGGGACAAGATTGTAGACCTACACAAGGATAGAATGGGCTACAAGACCATCGCCAAGCAGCTTGGTGAGAAGGTGACAACAGTTGGTGCGATTATTCGCAAATGGAAGAAACACAAAAGAACTGTCAATCTCCCTCAGCCTGGGGCTCCATGCAAGATCTCACCTTGTGGAGTTGCAATCATCATGAGAACAGTGAGGAATCAGCCCAGAACTACACGGGAGGATCTTGTCAATGATCTCAAGGCAGCTGGGACCATGGTCACCAAGAAAACAATTGGTAACACACTACGCCGTGAAGGACTGAAATCCTGCAGCGCCCGCAAGGTCCCCCTGCTCAAGAAAGCACATATACATGCCCGTCTGAAGTTTGCCAATGAACATCTGAATGATTCAGAGGACAACTGGGTGAAAGTGTTGTGGTCAGATGAGACCAAAATGGAGCTCTTTGGCATCAACTCAACTTGCCGTGTTTGGAGGAGGAGGAATGCTGCCTATGACCCCAAGAACACCAACCCCACCGTCAAACATGGAGGTGGAAGCTTTGGGGGTGTTTTTCTGCTAAGGGGATAGGACAACTTCACCGCATCAAAGGGACAATGGACGGGGCCATGTACCGTCAAATCTTGGGCGAGAACCTCCTTCCCTCAGCCAGGGCATTGAAAATGGGTCGTGGATTCCAGCGTGACAATGACCCAAAACACACGGCCAAGGCAACAAAGGAGTGGCTCAAGAAGAAGCACATTAAGGTCCTGGAGTGGCCTAGCCAGTCTCCAGACCTTAATCCCATAGAAAATCTGTGGAGGGAGCTGAAGGTTTGAGTTGCCAAATGTCAGCCTCGAAACCTTAATGACTTGGAGAAGATCTGCAAAGAGGAATGGGAAAAAATCCCTCCTGAGATGTGTGCAAACCTGGTGGCCAACTACAAGAAACGTCTGACCTCTGTGATTGCCAACAAGGGTTTTGCCACCAAGTACTAAGTCATGTTTTGCAGAGGGGTCAAATACTTATTTCCCTCATTAAAATGTAAATCATTTTATAACATTTTTGACATGCGTTTTTCTGGATTTTGTTGTTGTTATTCTGTCTCTCACTGTTCAAATAAACCTACCATTAAAATTATAGACTGATCATTTCTTTGTCAGTAGGCAAACGTACAAAATCAGCAGGGGATCAAATACTTTTCCCTCACTGTATTTGTTCGTTCTTCACTTCTGAAATATTTTGGATGTAGTTCTAAGCCCTGCTCAGAACCACAACTACAAAAAACAAAAGTTATTATCACCCAGTAAGTGTTAGTTGCCAAAGGACGACTAGGCCTAATGCTAGGTACAGATCTGGCAGTCTGTCCACCAGCAGCACAGCGGCAGAGCCAGCCTGCGCCGGGGGGAGAAACAGGGCCTTTGGTTTGTGGTGTGGCATGAACCACTGCACCAGGAGAGTGAGGTTCTGTTAAGACAGCCATGATACATACGGTAGGCTGTCGATCAGTCGATCCTATAACTAGCGGGTCCAGTCAGTCTCAGAGCTGTAATGTAGCAGCTCTGCCTTGTGTCACTCCGTCTGTCAACCAATACGTCGGTCTTTACGCTGACACAGTGCTGACAGTGCGCTCTCTCTTCCCACTGGCCAGGTTCCTCTTCTTCCAGTAGGTGTAGAGAGCTGTCAAAGGGATACAGCAGACAGAGGAAGCTAGGAGGAGGCCGATGAAGGCTTGGGCGTAGGGAGGATACTCCGTCACCACAGACTTCCCCTGGAAGAGAGGGAAGACAATAGGACAGGCAGAGATCAACATTGTATCTGGGTGCATGAATAAAACCCGAAGCAGCATATTCTGTTCCAGTACTTTTCTTTCATTCATGTATGACTGGTACAATCAAATCCCCCTTTGGGGATTAATAAAGTACTATCTTATCTTACCAGTTTTTTTGGGCCGAGTGCTTGTTAGTGTAATGACAGGGGTATTGATAAGATATTGGAGATAGAGGCCTTACCAGTTCTTTGTTCCAGGCCTGGTATGTGGGCGTTCCTCCCTGGATATAGTTGACGATGTAGAAGATGAACAGTGTAATGAGGAGCATGGGACTGACTCCTGCCAACATGATCTTCCAGTACCAGTTAAGACGATGACCTAACATGTCTTCTACATCCTTCTCAAACCTGGAGAGGGAAAGGTTGCAGGAGCATTGACATGATGACTATGTCCATTAAGGCAGCCCCCCGCACCGCTCTGATTCAGAGGGGTTGGGTTGAATGCAGAAGATACATGCATTCAGTTGTGCAACTCACTAGGTATCCCCTTTCCCTTCCCTAAAATACTTTCATATATTTTGTATGGGCAAAAGACAACCTTGGTATTTTAGTTTAAACATTCATTCAACATTCATCAGAAATTGCTTATATGCTTCATAAGCCATTTTGCTTTTAATAAACAGTACAAGCCCAACTTAAACTACAGTACAGCCAAGTTAAAAGCCTGAGAGAAGAGTGAAAGGAATGTGAGGTATTTGTGGATGATTATTATGCTAAGTGTTGTTTGGCATTACTGGACACAATACAGCTTTTATGAGGTACTTTAAAGATTTAACTCTACTGGCTGCTAACACAACTGCAGTAGGGCTACACATTCTCAAGTAGAAACTGTTTCAAATAATGTCAGCTCAACTATTGTTTCTTTGAGATAAGGTACTATATGACGAGATGTGCTAGTTTTTCTGATTTCACACAGCAAAGGTGATGATGCTTAGACAGCTTCTGAAATTAGTCATTCTTCATTGTCAATATTGTGCACACACACACACCTTTTGATGCCATATATGTAGCAGACGGTGATAACTTCGATAAGCACGATGAAGAGCAGAGAGAAGGTGGCTCCATAGTCGTTGAACATGGTGAACCAGTAGTTCCCAGAGCGGGTGGTGAAGCCCAGGCCAAGCAGCAGGCAGAATAGACACACCAGACCTACAGGATATGACAACACACCTGTTAGTCACACACACCAGACCTACAGGATATGACAACACACCTGTTAGTCACACACACCAGACCTACAGGATATGACAACACACCTGTTAGTCACACACACCAGACGTACAGGATATGACAACACACCTGTTAGTCACACACACACACACACCAAACCTAGAGGATTGGCCCACTCAGCCTAGTCCAAGCTTATCTCTGTCCTGGCAATCCAATGGTTGCCATTGGAGCTTCCCTCGATGTTAGGACAGCAGAATCCCTGCCCATCTTCTGAAAATGTCTGAAAACCTATCTCATCAAATAATATCTTAAATAAGATAATAAATAACACATTCAAAAAAAACTTCACTTGTCTTTTCCTACTAGCACTGACTTTGCTGATAACTTCTTTATTAAGAAAACATTTATTTACTACGACTGTGATATGTAGACACACACACACACACCTAACTCAAGCAGCAGGCAGAACAGACACACCAACCTAAAGGTCAAGGGTCAACCCTAACCCTAGCTTCATGTTCACACCTTAGCTCAATTCTTACCCTCAACCACAACCCTACACCTAGCTTCACGACCACACCTTAGCTCAACCCTAACCCCCCTTCCACCCTTACCCTCATCACCCCTTCTCTCTCACCATTGAGTGTTTTGGTGCTCATG
The DNA here is from genome assembly GCF_901001165.1 of Salmo trutta. Taxonomy (NCBI): domain Eukaryota; kingdom Metazoa; phylum Chordata; class Actinopteri; order Salmoniformes; family Salmonidae; genus Salmo; species Salmo trutta. The sequence continues at coordinate 59,627,150 of NC_042959.1, forward strand.
TAGTGACTGATGATCTTCAAGTCACTGAGGGGGGTGATGACGGCGATGACGTTGCCCAGCATACTGCCCATGCCCAGCAGCAGCAGCATGATGAAGTAGAGCACAGACCACAGCTGAGACACGGGCATGTTCTTAATGGCCTCACTGTACACTATGAAGGCCAGGCCTGTACCCTCAACAGCCTGGGAGGAGGGGGAGAGAGAGAGAGAGAGCTTAGTGGATATTCAGTCCTGCATAGTGCAAAAGTGGCTAAAGTCAGTATTTCATGTTTTGCTTTCCTCCATTGGAAACTTAAGTGGGATGGTTTATTAAAGACAAAATGGAAAATCCAGGAGAGCGTTAAATTAAATATTAACATTAATTGTAACTGCAACAACCAATGATATTTGCCACATCTTACTACCACCACCACAGAGTCAAATAAAGTTGTATAGGTGACATTGAACTATGACTAAAAGATTAAAGATTTATAGAATGGTGAGTAAAGTTTTTATTGCCTCACAGTGAAATTAATTTATTTTGTTGCTACATGATAACATATTGTCAGGAAACCAGAGGTATTTTGTTAGATTAAGGGCTTGATTCCATCCATATTGCAGAAGTTCTGTGCTATAGTGCAAACATTTTAAGGTAAGATCGGATTGAGCTGATTTATGCAGCATTTACCCTGAATGCAGTCACCGTGAACGCGGGAACATTGATATTTAAAGGCAATCTCGCTCTATCGCAGAACTTCTGCGATTCAGATTGAATCGAGCATTAAGAGAAGTAGTAAATGAAGTTGTCTTATCAGTATTTTGCACAAGTTTTCCTTTTGAGTTTACTAGTTCATTTGAGTTGTGTGTTATTAGGACCTACCGTGTCTAGTTCAGCCTCTAGGTCACAGGTCTCCAGCCTACTTCCCAGACTGGCAAACTGTTCTGGGTGTGTCCTGTTCAGCTCAGCGATCCAGTGGTTGACATTCTCCAGACTGATGGTGTCCTCTGCTAGATCAAAGGTGTTCAGGAGCAGCAGTCGCACCCTGGGAGAAGAAGAGAAATGTCAGTGTCATGAAAAAGACAAGTGGTGTAGCGTAGTTTCTCTGAAAACAGTTTTTTTAAAGTGGGGTGGGGGGCCAATTCTATGCATTTTGCCATGAGGTTGAGAGAAGATTTAGCCGTTTTATAGCTAATTTCCTGTAATTCTAAACATTTTGCCATGGCTTATGACATTTTTTGGTTGGGTCCTCCCCGCCTAGTGGGGCTGCATGCTACGCCACTGGAAAGGACATTTCTGATCTGAATCATACAGTATATCTAGCCCCCTATATAATTCCTATCATTGCTGATCTAGATTCCAATGCTTTCCCCAGTCCAAGCACCTGTCATCTCTTCCATCTGTATGTCTGCAGAAACTGCTACAGTCTACAGACGTTAAATTAATTGTATATGTTTGACCTAGAATTGTTTACGTTTGTACTGGATGAGTGCTGCTGACTGGTGTTACCTACTTCTCTGAGTTGAAAGTTCAATGCCAAAGTCATTGAGACAACCAACCAGACCGTGACCCCACCCAGGGCCTCACCTCTCCAGGCAGCTCTCGTAGTTGAAGGTGGCCTTAAAGCCATAGATGGAGAAGGTGACGATACTGGCGAAGATGGAGGTGCTACTGTTGACCATGGACACAACGATGGCCTGCTTCTCAAAGTTGTTGTTGTACTGGTTGTAGCTGGCAAAGGCGATGAGGGATCCAAAGCCCAGGCCCAGAGAGAAGAAGATCTGAGTGGCCGCGTTGATCCACGTAGTGGGCTTAGCCAGCTGTTCCATCTGAGACAGCAAACACACACACATTAGTAATGGCACACACACGTGTAGAGCAGGATTGAACAGAACAGAACAATGTACGTGAGCTACCATACCGTGGCTGTGAAAACGTAGATCTATTGCATCTCGTCTATGACGCTCTCTCTTTGCTCATCCATATATTTATATGTACATATTCTTATTCCCTCCCTTTACTTACATTTGTGTGTATTAGGTAGTTGTTGTGGAATTTCAGATTACTTGTTAGATATTGCTGCACTGTCGGTACTAGAAGCACAAGCATTTCGCTACACTCGCAATAACATCTGCTAACCATGTGTATGTGACCTATAAGATTTGACCAATAACATTCTTTCATTCATATAATCATTCATACCTTGGGCGTGAACATGTACTTCACACCGTTGATGGCTCCATGAAGGGTGACCCCACGGATGAGGTAGATGATGAGGACCAGGTAGGGGAAAGTGGCTGTGAAGTACACCACCTAGAGAGGGAAGAAACAGCAGGGGGATTCGGGGTCAAAGTTCAACTATGCTGCACTGATTGCCTGTTTGCCAACACAGATTTGACCCACTTTTCCCATGGTTTTATAATATTGCTCACTGAATTTACTGTGAAGTTGTAGGTGAAAGTGAACTTCTTTGTGTATATCTTTCCATCAATTGATAACGATGTTATTACTTTTCTATTATTTCTCTCTGTATTGTTGGGAAGGGCCGTATGAAACCATTTCACTGTTAATCTACATCTGTTGTTTATGAAGCATGAACGAATCAGTTTTCACGGGACCTCTGGTGTGTTATAATAAAGATCATAGGCAGCTCGTGAGTTTCAAGTTTGGGGAGGCTTACAATTTATCCTATCGTTTCTACCTATCTGCGTGCCAGTTATTTTTCGTGGAACAGCTTCATTTAAATGATAAGGTTTTCGTTTCTCAAAATTACTATCACGTGGTTAATAAACATTTCAATTAATGCAAGAGTACCAGCCTTTGCCACATGGACACCTTGATACATTGTGATCCATTGGCAGCTAAAGAAATTAGAACATGGAACTTAGAGATAGCTTATAGGCCAATGCAGCAATATATGCCTATAACTTCCATCGTCAACTAAGTAAAATAGGCCGAAAACAAATGAAAACAGTAGAAAATATCCTGATGAAAACTCTGGTTTTTCAATCGCATTAATCTCTCTACTCTTCCTGTCTGCCTCCCTTTCTATCTGTCTTGACTTGAGCTATCGCTAGTGAAGTGCAACATTGTATACATTTGACATTTTAGTCATTTAGCAGACGCTCTTATCCAGAGTGACTTACAGTAGTTAATGCATACATTTAATTTAATTTCATGCATTTTTTTTGCGTGCTCAGACTTGTGCGCTCCCTCTACGTTATGACAGAGAAACCATACACATGCTCATTGCTCACATGGAGCACTCCAAATGAAATACATTGAAAAAACTCCTAAATAAACCAAAACCTGTTTCTCACAAGTGTAGCAGGTTGTGAACTCTGGAAACAACGTTTCCACTCCAAGAATGAGAATGGTAAATGACTGTAATACATGCATTAACAGAAATGTATGTAACCAAATTACGGGGATTAACGGTACCTTTATTAGGCCTACTGGTTACATATTGTATGTAATGGGGAATTTATCAAAATAAGCAATCAAAGGGAAAACAATTCACACAATAAAACAATGAATGTGCAAGAATTGTTGGAAGACATTGTAGCACATTCTTGAGAGCTGAGTGCATGCATTCTGGAGAGAGACGCAGATGCCCATATTTTCGCCACACACCTGTCCCCTTATTCTTGTCTCAACATTTTAAATGATATTCAAGACACATTACAGTGGGGGAAAAAAGTATTTGATCCCCTGCTGATTTTGTTAGTTTGCCCACTTACAAAGAAATTATCAGTCTATAATTTTAATGGTAGGTTTATTTGAACAGTGAGAGACAGAATAATAACAACAAAATCCAGAAAAACACATGTCAGAAATGTTATAAAATGATTTGCATTTTAATGGGGGAAATAAGTATTTGACCCCTCTGCAAAACATGACTTAGTACTTGGTGGCAAAACCCTTGTTGGCAATCACAGAGGTCAGACGTTTCTTGTAGTTGGCCACCAGGTTTGCACACATCTCAGGAGGGATTTTGTCCCACTCCTCTTTGCAGATCTTCTCCAAGTCATTAAAGTTTAGAGGCTGACGTTTGGCAACTCGAACCTTCAGCTCCCTCCACAGATTTTCTATGGGATTAAGGTCTGGAGACTGGCTAGGCCACTCCAGGACCTTAATGTGCTTCTTCTTGAGCCACTCCTTTGTTGCCTTGGCCGTGTGTTTTGGGTCATTGTCATGCTGGAATACCCATCCACGACCCATTTTCAATGCCCTGGCTGAGGGAAGGATGTTCTCCCTTTGATGCGGTGAAGTTGTCCTGTCCCCTTAGCAGAAAAACACCCCCAAAGCATAATGTTTCCACCTCCATGTTTGACGGTGGAGATGGTGTTCTTGGGGTCATAGGCAGCATTCCTCCTCCAAACACAGCGAGTTGAGTTGATGCCAAAGAGCTCCATTTTGGTCTCATCTGACCACAACACTTTCACCAGTTGTCCTCTGAATCATTCAGATGTTCATTGGCAAACTTCAGACGGCTTGTATATGTATTCTTGAGCAGGGGGACCTTGCGGGCGCTGCAGGATTGCAGTCCTTCATGGCGTAGTGTGTAACCAATTGTTTTCTTGGTGACTATGGTCCCAGCTGCCTTGAGATCATTGACAAGATCCCCCCGTGTAGTTCTGGGCTGATTCCTCCCCATTCTCATGATCATTGCAACCCCACGAAGTGAGATCTTGCATGGAGCCCCAGGCCGAGGGATATTGACAGTTCTTTTGTGTTTTTTCCATTTGCGAATAATCGCACCAAATGTTGTCACCTTCTCACCAAGCTGCTTGGCGATGGTCTTGTAGCCCATTCCAGCCTTGTGTAGGTCTACAATCTTGTCCCTGACATCCTTGGAGAGCTCTTTGGTCTTGGCCATGGTGGAGAGTTTGGAATGGGATTGATTGATTGCTTCTGTGGACAGGTGTCTTTTTTATAGGTAATAAGCTGCGGTTAGGAGCACTCCCTTTAAGAGTGTGCTCCTAATCTCAGCTCGTTACCTGTATAAAAGACACCTGGGAGCCAGAAATCTTTCTGATTGAGAGGGGGTCAAATACTTATTTCCGTCATTAAAATGCAAATCAATTTATAACATTTTTGACATGCGTTTTTCTGAATATTTTTGTTGTTATTCTGTCTCGCACTGTTCAAATTAACCTACCATTAAAATTATAGGCTGATCCTTTCTTTATCAGTGGCCATACGTACAAAATCGGCAGAGGATCAAATATTTTTTTCCCCCACTGTATCTTCACGCATTTTAGATGCTTTTCACTGGCATCTGCAACTCAATAATCAGCTAGGCCTATTGCTGTGACGATTGTCGTAGAGAGGAGACCAAGGTGCAGCGTGGTGAGTGCTCATGATTAATATTTATTATAACTCAGAACACTAAATCAAAACAACAAACAAAGGAAAACGACCGTCACGTTCTGCAGGCTTTACTGAGCTGTACAAAAACACGATCCACAACTGAAGGAGGGAAAAAGGGCTGCCTAAGTATGATTCCCAATCAGAGACAACGATAGACAGCTGCCTCTGATTAGGAACCATACTCGGCTAAACACAAAGAAATAGAAAACATAGAATGCCCACCCCATGTCACACCCTGACCTAACCAAACAGAGAAAAACGGCTCTCTCAGGTCAGGGCGTGACAATTGTCATGCGCGCTGCCCAAATTGCTGGCTTCCCAAATAGGCATAGGCCTACAGCACTTGTGATTTGAAACAATCCACAGCTAGTTTAAAAAATGAAGAAGCTAATGATCCTCTGTGGCTAAGTCAAGCTCTCTGTTAAAGTATTTTTTTATTTTTTATTTAGACAGGAGTAATTATATTATTTTGGCAAAACATCAATTTACTTTAGGGGAAGCCAGCATCGAACAGTGCACTGTTTCCTTTCTAATTCGCAAGTGGCTGAAACCAGAGATTTGTATATAATGACGAGATTCTCATCTCTGCACTAACAATGCGAGTCGTGGTCCCAAAGGCGGGAATGTAGGCGACAAGCTTATGTCTGCATATTATGCCCATAGAAACACATTGGGCTTATTCAGGATCAATTTTGGCGTGAGTGAGCCCTCTGGATAAGAACGTCTGCTAAATAACTAAAATGTAAAAATGTAAATGTAAAAAATGGAGCAGATGTATCTGATGCTGTCTGGACAGAAAAGGTAAGACATGCCATACTCCTTTTGTCCAGAGAGCATCAGATACATGGTCTACACATACGGAGACATGGTTGTCTGAGATTGAGATCTGAGATTGATGCATCTTTGTGTCCGTGCGTGTCTCCGGTCAAATAAATTATTCATATTTCAATATTTTATTTGGACTGGCAAGGAGGTACGGCAGGGCGGGCCAGGCCCCCTAGGGCCCGCCCATAACACCAGCTCTGCCATGAGTCCACTGTGAACAGCAGACCAGAAAACAGTTCTCTGTCTGTGTTGACACAGTACCCTTTACTTTCACCCTGGCTTGTCTCCTCAGAGACTCCCACTCTAAATAGTTTTGTAATGAAGTAGGCCAAGGTTTTCAAAACTTTCCTATGTTGCCCCCTCACTCTCTCAGCTGATGTTTTCCTCAGTTCAGTAAAGACCCATTGGATCTGCTTCCCCTTTCCCTGCCCCATCATTCAGAGTTGGCAAACTCTGCAGCCACAAACTTTGATAGTTGTCCATCAAGGCATGGCAAATAAAACAATCTGACCATATAGAATATTGAACTGTTTGTACCTTGTCTCGCCATTACGAATAACTTTCTTGACCCTTTCCTTTGTTATCGAGGTCACCTCTCAGCTGACTGTTTTCCTCTGCTCAGTAAAAATACAGGTAACTGCCAAAATAAAGGAAACACTTGACTAAATGAGGGATACAGAGTATACTGAAAACAGGTGCTTTCACACAGGTGTGGTTCCTGAGTTAATTAAGCAATTAACATCCCATCATGCTTAGGGTCATATATAAAAATACTAGGCAGGTCATTATTTTTGCCACCATGGCTATGCCCCCATAGGACGACAATGCCCCCATCCACAGGGCATGATGGGATGAGGCGTCACTGAATAGTTTGATGAGCATGAAACGATGTAAACCATATGCCATGTCCATCTCATTCACCAGATCTCAACCCAATTGAACACTTATGGGAGATTCTGGAGCGGCGCCTGCAACCACCATCAACAAAACACCAAATAGAATTTCTCATGGAAGAATGGTGCTGCATACCTCCGATAGAGTTCCAGACACTTATAGAATCTATGCCAAGGTGCATTGAAGCTGTTCTGGCTCATGGTGGCCCAATAACCTATTAAGACACTTTATGTTGGTGTTTCCTTTCTTTTGGCAGTTGCCTTTATGACAAAGGAGACGATAGTGACCTACGTCCACTAGATCTGCAGCTAGCATGACATGCGGGTGCTATAACTGTCTTGACCCTGTCCATCGTTCCTGAGCTGACCTCTGACCTCTCACCTTCCCGGTGGACTTGACCCCCTTGACGATGAACAGGTAGACAATAATCCAGGCCAGCAGGAGGCAGAGCGCCTGTCCCATGTGAATTCCTCCGTTCTCCTCGATGGACCCGGAGATGTCCAGGGTCTCTCTGTAGAAGAAGTACTGGGTGGGCGTGGCCCGCTCACACTCCTCCACAGGGCCGGTCTTGTTGCTGTTAACCGGGCACTTTGCCCATGGCAGGACCGACTGGAGCAGAGCGGGAGGAAACAGCACAGGTCAGGTCAGGCACAGGACATTACAGCACTAGAGCAATGAACTGCGTCTTCTAAGATTCCAAACAAAACAGTCCGCACAGGACCAGTAGTGTGTCCTCAAAGCTGAGTGAGCCTGTTGATACACCTTGTAATAAGATTGTAACAAGTTATTGAAGATTGTCCACATTTTATGATCGCATCATACATCTGAATGCAGGTCAAATAATTAGAATTTTGACATTGTGAGACTGGAACTAACCTGGAATGAATGAAAGAGGTACCAGAAACTCCATGCATTGATGACGTTGTAATAGAGGCATAGGTACATGGAGGTCACAACACTGGCCAGACCTGGAACCAGAAGAGAGAGGAACAGATCCATTTAAACTATAAGCAGATAATATCTGATCATTTTTCACAAAGTAGTTTGTATGCAGTGAACTACTTTTTCAAAGTAACTTTAGTTAAGTAAACTATATTTTTCTTCCAGTGTGAAGTAATTGGTAGCTTAAACTATAAACTATATTTTTAGAGTAGCTTCCCCAACACTGTACATTTGACACAAAAGTACTGGCCTAAATGTTCAAAACCATATATTTAAATATGTGTAATGTGATAAATTATAGGCACGTTTATGTACTTTATTTAATGGCAATGTGCACCCACACATGTGTTGCACTCTATGTGCAGTGCCCTCTGTCCAAAAAAGTATTAATAATAAATAAATAAATTATATATACACTGCCAGTCAAAAGTTTGGACACACTATTTTCTACTTTGTAGAATAATAGTGAAGACATCAATACTAGGAAATAACACATATGGAATCACGTAGTAACCAAAACAGTTTTAAACACATTTTGGATATCTTCACTATTATTCTACAATGTAGAAAATAGTTTAAAAAAAAAACCTTGAATGAGTAGGTGTGTCCAAACTTTTGACTGGAACTATATATATTCAGCACTCACCCACTCCCCCCAGATAGGGGCTAATAGCTCTCCATGCTCCAATGCTGCCCAGACGCATCTTCTGGCCAATGGCTAACTCCATGTAGAACAGGGGTACTCCCAACAGGACCAGCATGAGCATATATGGGATCAGGAACCCACCTGAGGACAGAAAAAGGACACACATACAGTATATTTTACCATTCAAAACACCTTCAGTATCAGAGACAAAAACACACGCATGATCTATAGGGTGATGCACTGAGCTTCAGATTCACATGACACCCAGAATTTTTTTTTATTGACATTTTTTTATTTCACCTTTATTTAACCAGCTAGGCTAGTTGAGAACAAGTTCTCATTTACTACTGCGACCTGGCCAAGATGAAGCAAAGTAGTGCGACACAAACAACAACACAGAGTTACACATGGAATAAACAAGCGTACAGTCAATAACACAATAAATTAAAAAAATCCAAATACAGTGTGTACAAATGGTGTGAGGAGGTAAGGCAATAAATAGGCCATAGTAGCGGAGTAATTACAATTTAGCAAATTAACACTGGAGTGATAGATGAGCAGATGATGATGGGCAAGTAGAAATACTGGTGTGCAAAAGAGCAGAAAAGTAAATAAAAACAATATGTGGATGAAGTAGATAGATTGGGTAGGCTATTTACAGATGGGCTATGTACAGCTGCAGCGATCGGTTAGCTGCTCAGATAGCTGATGTTTAAAGTTAGTGAGGGAAATATAAGTCTCCAGCTTCAGAGATTTTTGCAATTCGTGCCAGTTATTTGTAGCAGAGAACTGGAAGGAAAGGCGGCCAAAGAGGTGTTGGCTTTGTGGATGACCAGTGAGATATACCTGCTGGAGCGCGTGCTACGGGTGGGTGTTGTTATGGTGACCAATAAGCTGAGATAAGGCGGAGCTTTACCTAGCAAAGACTTATAGATGACCTGGAGCCAGTGAGTCTGGCAACAAATATGTAGCGAGGGCCAGCCGACTAGAGCAAGTCGAGGATCAGTAGGATAGTCCGTTTTACGAGGGTATGTTTGGCGTCGTGAGTGAAGGAGGCTTTATTGCGAAATAGGAAGCCAATTCTAGATTTAATTTTGGATTGGAGATGTTTAATATGAGTCTGGAAGGAGAGTTTACAGTCTAGCCAGACACCTAGGTATTTGTAGTTGTCCACATATTCTAAGTCGGAACCGTCCAGAGTAGTGATGCTAGTCGTGCGGGCAGTGATCGATTGAATAGCATGCATTTGGTTTTACTAGCGTTTAAGAGCAGTTGGAGGCCACGGAAGGAGAGTTGTAAGGCATTGAAGCTCGTTTGGAGGTTAGTTAACACAGTGTCCAAAGAGGGGCCATAAGTATACAGAATGGTGTCGTCTGCGTAGAGGTGGATCAGAGAATCACCAGCAGCAAGAGCAACATCATTGATATATACAGAGAAAAGAGTCCGCCCGAGAATTGAACCCTTGAAAATGTGTTCTCATTCTTAATAGTTCTATTTCATTTACATAATTAATGTGGTCTCGGTCCTTGTATTCTGTTGCATATTTCTTCTCCCTATATATTAATGGAAAGAAAGGGTGCAGTGCAGTGCTTCCTTCATTATTCTTTGATCAAGGGTATAACATCTAATAACAAGAAGTACCAATACTCAAACAGGAAGTACCAGTGATTCACTCAATACAGTAGTGGTCAGATGAACCAGATGCTATGCTACAGGACTGCTTCGCTAGCACAGACTGGAATATGTTCCGGGATTCATCCGATAACAATGAGGAGTTTACCACATCAGTCACCGGCTTCATTAATAAGTGCATCAACAACGTCGTCCCCACAGTGACCGTAGGTACATATCCCAACCAAAAGCCATGGCTCACAGGCAACATCCTCAATGAGCTAAAGGTTAGAGCTTTCGCTTTCAAGAAGTGGGACACTATGCTTATAAGAGTTACAGTTACATTAAGGCAATAACTCTACAATAATAAATACAGAATAATTCTACTTGCATACCACACCTGTATTTATGGAATGGACATATTGGCCTTAAAGCAACAGAGGCATCAAGGAGTCTCCTGTATGTGAACATTTTCTAGGAATCTATGAATGGAAGAACACATCATAACACCTGTTGTAAAACTTTGCAATCAGTTGAGACCATTAAAAGCTAAATGTAAAAGCAAATATTGATCCATTGTTATTCTGTGATAAACAACGGGGCCTGTTAAGGGTTAAAAATGGGATCTGTAGGAATCCAAACTTGGAGTGGAAAGCTATTTTATGCTTGCGCTTTTGAAAGCTCCTTTATGTATGCGCTTTGGTACATCCATACCCTCTGTTTTTGAGTGGACTAACGGTTCTCAGTGACTTATGGGGAGAAAATGAAAAATACGAATTGAACTAACAACTAAGTGAGAATTTTTTTAAACCATTCCACATTTCCTGCACCATTAACTTTTAGAGGAAGAAAACAAAAGGCTGCACAGTAACACCTTCACTCACTAGAAATGTTTAACAATGTGACTGACTCTAACCAATATAGTAATCGTTCCGATTCCATGTAAATGGATAATAAACTGATAACGTTTCACCCAGGGTAAAATAATAACTAACCCATTCACAACCGCACAACATTAGTGCGCCATTGCACATGGATAAAGGTGAATAAATTGGGCACTGACTGGCTATTCATATAGCCTACATTACCACTTTTAATCAGTAAACACTAATTGTATTCATTCATTTTACACAGTGTCCAATATTGCAGTTCTATATTTAATCAAAAATAACTGTTTGCCTAAATGTATAATATATTATGGATTAAACCATAAATTAGGCTATGCGCTGCACCTAAACAATAAATAAATATTGCTTACCCCCGCCATGCATTTGACACAAGTATGGAAAACGCCACACATTTCCCAGTCCAACCGCGTATGATACACAAGCCAGGACAAATTGCATGGGATTGTCCCACTCTGCTCTTGCGGCGTCCTTCCCCATCGTTGCGTCCTGAGCACACAATCAAGCCAATTTTCAGGTCTGGTTGAGTCGGTAGCAGTGCGGTGCCGGTGGACAACCTTGACAGTCAGTAAGCCTGTCTGAAATACCGGGAGTAGGGATGGCACTCCTGTCTGGATAGTAGAACAAATCCAATGACAGCGTCTGGGAAACAGGGAAAGTGTTTCAACAGGAGGCTGTATGAGTCATATTTGCAATGGTTGAAGAAATAGCATGGAGTTTATAGAACGCTTGCCCATTCTACTGAGGTCCCCCAATTTGAGAGGGAGGGACTAACGTGTTAAGTACTGTAGGCATAGGCTAGAGAGTTTATTGGAGTTTATGTAACCCAGGTGAATGTTTGATTTTCACAGCTCTTCTTAAAAACCTGAGCTTATAAGCCTGTCATAGAGACAGTGGACCATCACCAATGAATGTTATATTCCTTAGGGTAAGCTTCAGATAGCATGTGTTTGCTTTTGTACAATGGACTTCACAGTGCAAGATTCAGTGCTGGAAATAATGTATTTATTTTCCTTTTTACTGTTCATACAACTTCAAATATAGTACTGGAGTCCGATGTGCAAAAACAGCACAACCACAATGTTAAGGTGTCAGTGATTCAAATGGCTGTTTTCTGTAAGAAGTCAATCAGTAAGGCACATTCTTCAATCTAAAAAGGAACATATCCATTACAGTTTTATTGCATTTAAATTAAAAATCAATGCAGAGGAAAAAATAATCATGAGAGAGCAAAAATTGTACACGTACAAATGAGTGAATATACAGTATCACACACAGTGACGATACAGTACAAATAAAAGGATGAAAGATGAAAGGAAAAGGAGACAATCAGAGAGAGTGAGAGAGGAAGTCCTCCAGGGGTATGTTCTCGCTGACCTTGTGTCTATCTACAGATTTCCCTGAAACCCCCTCTAAAGAGCTATGGCCGAGAGCTTAATAACGTACAGTCCTTTCACAAGAGGGACAAGTACAGTACACTCTGACATTAGCCTAGAGAGTTACTCCTCAATCGCAATGGTGTTGCTCTACTCCAACACCATCACCATCATCAAGTTTGCAAGTTTACTGATGACACGATGGTGGTATGCTTGATCACCGACGACGATGAGACAGCCTACATGGAGGAGGTCAGTGACCTGGCAGTGTGGCGCCGGGACAACAACCTCTCCCTCAACGTCAGTAAGACCAAGGAGCTGATCGTGGACTACAGGAAAAACATTTTGGGAGGGAGTCGAGCACTCTTCCATCCACATCGACGGGGCTGCAGTGGAGCGGGACGAGAGTGTCAAGTTCTTTGGGCTCCAAATCACACATACAGTCAGTCATGACACATACAGTCAGTCTGGGCGCACACCGAACAGGAAGAGACATAGAACCTCACGTCCTTAGCCAAGGTGGGCCACCAGTGTAAGGCTCCTAGGCACCTTCCTAGAGGGAAGTTACAACCCCTCCCTGTTCCCCAACGGCCGTGGTCTCACCTGTCGGTGGACTTCATTACCGATCCCTTTTTCCCTTTCTGTTTTTTTTTGTTGGGCTATTTAAGCCAGTAGGCCCGCCAGTCCGGAGCTGCCAGAGTCGCCCGCCAGTCCGGAGCTGCCAGAGTCGCCCGCCAGTCCAGAGCTGCCAGAGTCGCCCGCCAGTCCGGAGCTGCCAGAGTCGCCCGCCTGTCTGGGGCCCGCTACGAGGGTCCCCAGTCCGGGTTCAGCGGCGATGGTCCCCACTCCAGAGGCGCCACCTAAGTGGGCCAAGCCGAAGGTGGAGCGGGGTCCACATCCCGCACCAGAGCCGCCGCCGTAAGGAAGGCCCACCCGGACCCTCCCCTCCCCGGGTGGTTCTATAACGGCTGTCGAAGGGAGTAGACCAAGGCGCAGCGTGTTGAGTGCTCATCATACATTTTTAATAGAACACTTTAAACAAAACAAGAAAAACGAATGACAGCCAAACAGTTCTGTCAGGAACATCAACTTAACAGAAAGTAACCACCCACAAAACCCAAAGGAAAACAGGCTGCCTAAGTATGGCTCCCAATCAGAGACAACGATATACAGCTGTCAATGATTGAGAACCATACCCGGCCAAAACAAAGAAATACAAAACATAGAAAAAAGGACATAGAATGCCCCCCCTAGTCACACCCTGGCCTAACCAAAATAGAGAATAAAACCCTCTCTATGGCCAGGGCGTGACACCATATGAGGCTGAGGCTGGTGGAACCGTTTGTCAGGGAAGGAAGGGAGGTTGGGGGTGTCGTTTTGGTGGAAGACTGGGCTCTGCTCAAACAGCGACAGGTGTAGAACTCACATCTCAGCCCTAAATGGGACACAACAGGAGTTAATGGTCGGAGCTGTCCAGTTGGGACTCAAGGGTCGTGGAGGGAGGCCATGGGACCATGTTGGAGGAGCTGTATGAGGCAACAGCAGGAGTGGTTACGGGTGGGTTGGGGGTCGGAAGAGGGGTGGGGTTCGGAGAGGGGTTCACAGTAAGGGGTGCAGCTGTATAATTGAGCTGAATTCTGTTTTCCATTGCTCCCCACTGACATAACACAAACGCATTGCTATTTGTCCCAGATGACATCCCCCTCTCTGATGCATTAGCTGTGTTTATTTTGGATTTCATAATGGTCCTAGTTGGACAGTTAAGGAAGACGCCTACGGGACTGGTGTGGCGTGATCATTGGGGTGGAGGTAGGAGGGAGAATGTCTGAAGGAAAGAGAAAACGCAGGACAGAAAAGCAACCCAGCCTGCATATTTGCAGTTGAAGTCGGAAGTTTACATACACCTTAGCCAAATACATTTAAACTCAGTTTTTCACAATTCCTGACATTTAATCCTAGTAAAAATGTCCTGTCTTAGGTCAGTTGGGATCACCACTTTATTTTAAGATTGTGAAATGTCAGATTAATAGTAGAGAGAATTATTTATTTCAGCACATTCCCAGTGGATCAGAAGTTTACATATACTCAATTAGTGTTTGGTAGCATTGCCTTTAAATAGTTTAACTTCGGGCAAACGTTTTGGGTAGCCTTCCATAAGCTTCGAACAATAAGTTGGGTGAATTTTGACCCATTCCTCCAGACAGAGCTGGTGTAATTGAGTCAGGTTTGTAGGCCTCCTTGCTAGCACACGCTTTTTCAGTTCTGCCCACAAATTTTCTATGAGAATTGAGTTCAGGGCTTTGTGATGGCCACTCCAATACCTTGACTTTGTTGTCCTTAAGCCATTTTGCCACAACTTTGGAAGTATGCTTGGGGTCATTGTCCATTTGGAAGACCCATTTGCGACCAAGCCTTAACTTCCTGACTGATATCTAGAGATGTTACTTCAATATATCCACATAATTTTCATTCCTCATGAAGCCATCCATTTTTTGAAGTGCACCAGTCCCTCCTGCAGCAAAGCACCCCCTCAGCATGATGCTGCCACTCCTGTGCTTAAGGGTTGGGATGGTGTTCTTCGGCTTGCAAGCCTCCCCGTTTTTCCTCCAAACATAACGATGGTCATTATGGCCAAACAGTTCTATTTTTGTTTCATCAGACTAGAGGATATTTCTAAAAAATGTACGATCTTTGTCCCCATGTGCAGTTGCAAACCGTAGTCTGGCTTTTTTATGGCAGTTTTGGAGCATTGGCTTCTTCCTTGCTGAGCGATGTCGATATAGGACTCGTTTTACTGTGGATATAGATACTTTTGTACCTATTTCCTCCAGCATCTTCACAAGGTCCTTTGCTGTTGTTCTAGGATTGATTTGCACTTTTCACACCAAAGTACATTCATCTCTAGGAGACAGAATGTGTCTCCTTCCTGAGCGGTATGATGGCTGTGTGGTCCTATGGTGTTTATACTTGCATACTATTTCATGTACAGATGAACGTGGTACCTTCAGGCGTTTGGAAATTGCTCCCAAGCATGAACCAGACTTGTGGAGGTCTACAATTTTTTTTCTGAGGTCTTGGCCTTTTTCTTTAGATTTTCCCATGATGTCAAGCAAAGAGGCATTGAGTTTGAAGGTAGGCCTTGAAATACATCCACAGGTACACCTCCAATTGACTCAAATGAGATCAATTAGCCTATCAGAAGCTTCTAAAGCCATGACATCATTTTCTGGAATTTTCCAACCTGTTTAAAGACACACAGTCAACTTAGTGTATGTAATCTTCTGACCCACTGGAATTGTGATACAGTGAATTATACAGTGAGTTTGTTAACAAGAAATTTGTGGAGTGGTTGAAACACTTAGGTTGGAGTCATTAAAACTAGTTTATGTAAACTTCCGACTTCAACTGTACAATAGGAGGGGGGTTGGGGGAGAGGGGGCATGCTTTGTCGACAGATGTGGAATTTAGCAAGAACGGCTCGCGGGAGGTCAACATCATATCCTCTTGTCTGTAACCCAGAACTGGTCTGTCTGCACCATGGTGAGCTTTCAACTGGTCACATCCTTCCAAATAAAAAGCAGAAAGGCCAGAGGCCGGAGGCTGCCTGGGATTGGGACAGATCTGACCGGAAAGATCTGGACAAAACATCCACCACAGTGAGGCACAGTCCATCTGGGTTAGGGTTCTGACAGTAAATGCTTTAACAGGTCCTGACATTGCGTCGCTGTGGCTGCTGCGAGGAACAGAGACCCCATGCCTGCTCAGTACAGAAATGCTACAGGAACGAGAGGCAACTCCTCGCTGGCCCATAGCCTTGGCAACAATGGACAATTAGTGACTGTTGCGGTACAGACTGTCTGTAAAGTTAAGACGCCGTTACATAACAGTTCTCTCAATGGATCTTTGTCTCTCAAAGGATCTTTGACACACCGCCGTTCTGTCTCTCCAAGCAATGTGCCTAGTCTGCTCTTAAATCTTGTACACTTGTCACAAGATGGGTTGACCAGTTGAGGCCATTTGCATACACTTAATGAGTGTATTGTTTATGTTTTCCCTCAATCACAATTTGACACTTGTTTATTTACAATGAAATAGAATTGCTTACAGATCCTTTTTTATGTGAGCGTCACGCCACAGCACGCCACTGCATTACCTTTTGGCTAAGATCAAGTATAGTACCTGAGTCGCATGTGTTGCTGCCTGCTAATGGTATTGGTCTGGAACACCATCAGGGCAGCAACACCATCAGGGCAGCATGACTCTTGGCTCGCCCCGCGTGGGAAAGTCTGGCCAGAGGGTGTACTACTCCTCGGTGACAAAACACCCAGAACTGATGTTTGCCATGGAAACCATGTCAGCTCCCCTCTGTGTGTAGAGATATTGTTGTTCAGTTGTTTGTGTCCGTTATTTGTTTGGGATGGGGTTCTGACACATTCACCAATGTTTCAAGGCAAAGACTGGACTATGGAAATACCAGAGCCATATATGTAGAGTTGGGCCAATGCGGTTTCTATCTGAACATTCCGACAGCGCCACTTTCTCCTCCATAACTGTTGCTAAGTGATAATTTGACACTTCCGCATTGTGCTGTTTATTTCTGATAGTTTTCAAAACCTATGAAGATTTCCAGTGAAAGCAGATATGCAATTTGTTGTCAGCACAACACAGTACAGACTTGGATACATATTGAATGCTAATCAATAAAAACGTCTGTTTAATTCGCTGCTCTGTTTTGCTTGTTTACAGCAGGTAATTTCATAGGGAATTGTCAGATGCGTTCTCGTACTGTTACATCATCAACATTTCAAGAATTAAGTTCCATTTGGGTGCTAACATGGCAGCCGTTCTAAAACCTGGCCGAACTCTCTCTATATATGGAAATATAAAGTTTATGGCTCAACTTAACCAGAAAACCCACAGTGCTTTTCAATGAGGCTGCCACCACTAAGGCTTATCAGGTCCAAAGCTCTATACCAGGGATTTAAGTTAGTAAGAGTTTCGGTCAGCTAGTTTGACTGATTGTGGTGAAGGTTTTATCTCCATAATAATACAATTCTATAGTCATAACAGCATCTTTTTCAAGGAGTTATTTTTCCCTTTTTAATTTTAGTGGGTATTTGATCTGATCCAATGGTAGATGTGATACTGTATCGACTATATGTGGTCATTCCAAACGCAACACAGCACTGCCATCTACAGGAATAAGCAGATACAGTCTTACTCTTGATTAGGGAAGACAAAGGGTGACCGTAGAAGTCAGAAACATTTTCTAACAACTGGTAGAAAAAGAACAGGCTTGGTCAATTATAAACCTATACTTGTTTATTGATGGACATGACATTTGGAAACAAAACCTGCTGTAATATTTCCAAGGATCATGTAAGATCCTTGGATATCCTACCAGCTAAACTTTAGCAGGATCCTTCCCTAAGTATCTAGCTATTCCTTCCAGACCCTAGTCAAATCATACAAACATGTTAACCAGAGTCTAACAGAACTATTGAGTCACTTCGCAGACCTACACTATCCCACAGTTCCATTTGTGAAAAGTTGTACCCCCTGTGAGCTGGAGGATGTGAATGGAGGAAGGGGCTCCAGCCCCTGACCCCGGACCCCTCCCTGGCTCCATAGTGGGGCTCTTTCTCACCCCTCTTCACACCAACTCAGGACAAACATGATAGGGCCTGAGCATGAGACCGAGAATGTTCTCCAGTAAAACCAGCAACATCATCCATGGCTGTCCATGCTTATGTCTCTAGCTTTATCCATGCAGGATATAATGGATTTATCAATAGGTTGTTGGAAGGAACAAGGGTGAGATTAATGAATTAATGCAGACCGACAGAGAGACAGACGGTAAAATAAAATCAATACTGTGTACAAACCGTGATAAATAAAACAAGGAGAGAAATGTAGAAATAAGTGAAAAGCCTACCTGCATTCATATGGCCAAATGAAGCAGCTATAACTGATAGTAGCCACTTTAAAACACCCACCACCACAATGTAACCAACATTACGTTTTTTTATTGTACCCCCTCACTTGTCAATATGTCCCTCACATGCACTTGCACATGCTACCATAAATCAAAGAACACCAGTAACACATAAACGTGGAAGATATTCTAGCCTCGAGGTTCAATTCTGTAAAATATAATTTTTATTGATCAACAATGCTCTTGATCAATGGCATATTTGAATATTACAGAAGCATTCTTCAAGTTAATTTGCATGCAATGATAGATCACAATAAAAATCTGTTTGATATTACCTTTGTATACGCAGGTGGGAGTGTTCTCTTCCTATCTGCTTGAATGATAAACAAGCAAATTATAGCAAATTATAGGTTTTATTAATAATTCTACCTTTTTCTTATCGCTCAAAGAAATCAGTCGTTCTGCGCACACAACATTATATGAATTAAACAAAAAAATCTACTTTAATCAACTGTGGTATGTAATCAAATGTTCTCCTTCGACACATTTAGTTTATGTATGAAATATGCTCCGTTTCTGACTTCGCAGACAGACAATTGCAGGTTGTGGTCCTCCTCCTGTTTGGGATGGATTTTTCCACTCCACGGATGGATGCGAGAGTTCGACGTGGGCTGGGCGCTTGCTTCCCATTGGTTAGTTCTTTCTCCCGCTCCATCAGTGAGCGAAACGCTGTTTTGAGTGGGCGCGGCGAAAATATTCCAGTAGGCTAGCTCAGAGAAATTCCTCCATAATGCAATCCATGTGGGCTCAAGCAATGAGTACAACGGGTCATTACAATCATCCATTTACACGTCTTTAAAAGTCGCGCACGCAGTTCATCATCAGAAACGTCTGATGATGAAGTGATTAGTATCACATGCAACTTCAAATGCCGTTTGTGCAAATTAAAGTGATGCTCCAAAGGTTTTTTATAATTTCAACCAGTAGTTTTTAAAGTAGTGCTCACCAGCCATAAACAGTCACGAAAATTGTACTCAATTGTGTACTACATCATTGGTTAAATAAAGGTTAAATAAAACAAATTACAATAAAAAAATCATCCATTTCATATGATATGTAACCAATTGCAAAAAGAAAATGGTATGATATGTTTTGAATTCCAATTATTCAGACAATATGTTAAGAATTTGTAAGTGCTTACGATCCCGGACTGCATCTTTAACACATAACAGATGTCATCTGAGATGGATTACCTATCAGCAAGGCAAGGTAAAATATCCCAAATAGAGCTAGATAAAGCAGGAAGAATAATATACTTGTTGAACATAGCTATCAGTCTTGTGTGTTTTCAAGGTCATCACTGTTAAAGGATTTTTTGATTAAAATAAAAAATGTTTAGGGGTGGATCAGCTTAATATTGAGGAAAGAATGTTGCTTCCATCAATGTAATTGTCTGCATCATTTCCAATCCCCCATTTATTTTGGGGGTAAATATATATATCCATATACATACACGCATGTATACATATACACATATATACATACACATACCTATATAGACATACATACCTTTTTTAGAATATACCTTTATTAATCCCGCAAACACTACAACCCTTCCCCCAATTTGAATAAACTAATAAACAATAACACCTAGGCTTCTACCTTCAGTTTATATATCTTATACACATTTTACAGACACAATCTATTTTACAATAGTTATATTTTCTTTGTTTTTAGTCCTTCCTCTATTTCTGATGTCCATCCAGTTTGATTTCTATTTGTAACTGTGCTATTTCACAAAAGTTCTGAACCTATATACATTTTACAGACACTGTATGTTTTACATTGGTTATCTTGTTATTAGTCCCACCCTTCAGCTCCATTCAACCCCTCCCATCTATCCATCAACATCATCCATTTTGGATTTCTATTTGCCATATATTTTTGTGTGCTGTGATGCTGTGCTGTGCTGTGATGCTTCACAAAAGTATTGAACCTTTCTATTCTCATAGCTTCTACAGATTGTAAATTTAAAATAATTATTTTTGCAAAAATAATTATTATATTATTGATTGATTGACTATGGCTTTTCAAATCACCCAGTATTGCTATCTGCAGCTTTAGTTCTAGGCAAATGTTGCAATTCTTCAGCTATTCCTGGACCTGTGACCAAAAACGAGCTACATATGGACAATACCAAAATAAATGATCTAATGACTCTGCCTCCTCACAGCAGAATCTGCAGAGCTGGGAACATTGTATCCCCCATATATATAACATTCTATTGGTTGCAAGAATTTTGTATAGTAATTTAAATAGAAAAAATTCGAAGTTTTGAATCCGGCGTTGTTTTGCGTATCAATTCATAAACCATGTGCCATGGAATGGGTACATCAAAAATCTCTTCCAAACTATTTTGCAATTTATATGGCACAGCTGTCAGCTTTTTGTTCCTTAAATGAAATTGGTATATGTTTTTATTTATCACACTTTTCTTTAACCATTTATGTTCTTTAATACAGGGCCAAGATACAAGTTCCTTTCTTTTTACCCCTTCTACTTGCCTCTTCCATTTCTGTGGTAATGCTGCAATTAGCTGGTTGTAATTTTGGGTAGAGCAGACATTTCTGTATGTATGTGTGACATAACTCCACCAGTCCTATTTATGATATCATTCACTAAAATTATACCTTTTTTTAAACATTTCTTAGAATTTTTTATTAAAAAAAAAAATCAATTAGTATATTTGAGTTTAACCACAATATTTGTTGTATTATTTGTTCTGTCTTTTCAGGTGGATTAAACTGAAATTGCAACCAACTTGTTTAAGGCTTGTTTAAAAATAATGATATTTTGGAGATTATTTCCTTTTCAAACAACCAAAAGTGAGCAGGTGTAATCTGAATAAAGGGAAAAAAGGCCCTTCTTGAACATAGGATGAGACATTCTTACCAATTTACCAGAGAACCAGTTTGGATTTAAGTATAACTTTCGTATGACTGATGCCTTTAGTGAGAGGTCTAATGCTTTAATATTTAATCATTTCTGCCCTCCAAATTCATATTCGTTATATAAATAGGCCCTTTTAATTTTGTCTGGCTTGCCGTTCCAAATAAAATTTAATATTTTTTGTTCATATAATTTTAAAAGCAGGTCACTAGGTGTAGGCAAAACCATAAGCAAATAGGTAAACTGTGATATGACTAAAGAGTTAATCAGGGTGATTTTTCCACAAATAGACAGGTATTTTCCTTTCCATGGTAGCAAGATCTTATCTATTTTTGCTAACTTTCAATAAAAATTAATTGGAGTGAGAATTTCTTTCTTTTGGGATTTCTATACCGAGTATGTCCACATCTCCGTCAGACCATTTCATTGGTAAACTACATGGTAATGTAAAATTAGCATTTTTTTGCGATCCAATACGTAAGACTTATCATAATTTGGGTTTAATCCAGAGAGGATAGCAAAAGTATCTAGATCCTCTATGAGGCCGTGGAGAGATTCAAATTGTGGTTTTAAAAGAAAACATGAATCATCAGCGTACAATGATACCTTAGTTTTTAAGCCACGGATTTGTAATCCCTTAATATTATTGTTTAATCTAATTTTAACAGCTAACATTTCGATGGCAATAATAAATAGATATGCCGATAGTGGACAACCTTGTTTTACTCCTCTATATAGTTTAAAACTTTCTGAGATGTAGTCATTATTTACTATTTTACACCTAGGGTTATTATACATAATTTTATCCCATTTTATAACAGATTCCCCAAATTAAAATATTCTAGGCACTTATATATAAACTCCAGTCGTACTTTATCAAAAGCCTTTTCAAAATCAGCTATGAAAAACAGGCCTGGTGTCCCCAATATTTCATAGTATTCTATTGTTGCCAGTACTTGTCTTATATTATCTCCAATGTATTGTCCATGTAAAAAACACCTGTCTGATTAGGATGAATAATATCTGACAATACTTTTTTAATTCTATGCGCTAAGCATTTTGCTAGGATTTTTGCATCACAAGGGTGGCGCACAATTGACCTGGGGTAGGTCATGTTTAGGTGTTGCTTGTTTTTGTAATATTTGTCGATAAATGTCTCTAGTCTTAAGATTTGTTTTGTGTTATTATCCAAATTGAAGGTTATCACCCACCAGATTGTGTAGTGCTAATATTTAGTCTAACTTGCCGATATTGAATATTACGTTTTTATCTTGAGGTGCTCTACATAACTTCGTTCAGTCCGCCATTACCTCAGTCCCTTGTAAAGGATACCTTCTTTTTTTACAACCAAATCTCAATTTCTAATGTAAATGGCATGTTATAGAAAGGTCCAGCCACCTTTTTTGTGATTTCATGTTTTTGAGAAACTTACCCCAAATAGCAAATCACTTCATCATCCTCATTGAGTAAGGGGCCTAGGAAAAACATAAACAAAGGCACCACATACATCCTTTTAGAAATGGCAAAGCTCTCAGTATAGTGTTTTTTCTTCATGTTACTTAACAAGGCAAGTCAGTTAAGAACAAATTTGTATTTACAATGACAGCCTACCCCAGGCCAATTGTGCACCACCCGATGGGACTCCAAATCACTGCAGGTTGTGATACAGCCTGGATTTGAAACAGGGACTGTAGTGATGCCTCTTGCACAGAGATGCAGTGCCTTAGACCACTGCGCCACTCGGGATCCCAAATGCAGGTCTTCAGATGTTGTACACATGAAATTGTATCATTCTGAACTTTATCTGCAATGTTATATTCCCGTTTGCGCGACTCAAGCCATTTCCCCTATCCAGCTGTTCCATTGTCATTGTAACATATTGCTACAGGTAACTGCCAAAATAAAAGAAACACCAACATAAAGCGTGTTAATACGGTGTTGGGTCACCAAGAGCCGCCAGAACAGCTTCTACAAGCTTCTGGAACTTCCTGTGTGGAAGCACTCCATGCTTTTAATATACTTTGTATCCCTCATTTTCTCAAGTGTTTGGCAGTTACCTGTAGAATGGATGGAGAGGTATCGCTAGAGTGGCAACAAAATGGAATAAAACGTTGCGGATAAAGTTCGGAATGACACAATTTCATGTGTACAACATCTAAAGACCTGCATCACTATACGAACTTTGCTGTTTCTAAAAGGACATATTTTGGTTTTTTTTTGGAGCCTTTGTTAAAAATTGTGGGCCCCATTTTACACAATGAGGATGAGGAAGTGATTTGCTGCTTGGGATAAGTTTCTCAAAAACATGTGAAATCACAAAAAGGTGTCTGGACCCTTATATAACAAATAGAGATTTTGTTGTGATGTGGTTTGCTGATATGTAAAATACCTATCCAGGCATTGTAAGCTCTGGCATTCATTAGCAACGTAGGAGCAGGGGAATGATAACACAAGGTACAATAGATAGAAATCGCTCAGCCATTTCCTGGTTGCTAAAATGTTATCATGTTCACCTAATTTCAGTTTATGTGACAAAAAGAGCGCAGAGAATCATTGTAAAATATAAACTGCTGTGAAATATATTTTCATTAACCCAAAATATTGTATTTTAAGCTGTTTGAAGCTGGTGTACAAAACTGAAAGTAAAAAGACGCAAAAGCTAAACTTAAAGAAGCATAGAAATATCACACATAGAACAGATCTGCCGCATATCAGACTTGCTTTCAATAGGAATTACCAATCTATACCTCACTCACGACTGCATGGCTAGGCACGATTCCAACACCATCAAGTTTGCAGACCACACAACAGTGGTAGACCTGATCACCGACAAAATGGAATGACCAAAAGGCTGCAGTTATTTTCTCACCCAGCGCTACACTTCTACACTTCTGGGTGGTGCCAGAATAACAACCTATCCCTCAACGTAACCAAGACTAGGGAGATGATCGTGGACTACAGGAAAAGGAGGACCGAGCACACCCCCATTCTCATCGACGGGGCTGTAGTGGAGTAGGTTGAGAGCTTCAAGTTCCTTGGTGTCCACATCACCAACAAACTAGAATGGTCCAAACACACCAAGACAGTTGTGGAGAAGGCACGACAAAGCCTATTCCCCCTCAGGAAACTAAAAAGATTTGGCATGGGTCCTGAGATCCTCAAAAGGTTCTACAGCTGCAACATCGAGAGCATCCTGACTGGTTGCATCACTGCCTGGTACGGCAATTGCTCGGCCTCCGACCACAAGGCACTACAGAGGGTAGTGCGGACGGCCCAGTACATCACTGGGGCTAAGCTGCCTGCCATCCAGGACCTCTACACCGGAAGGCCCTAGAAATTGTCACATTAATGTATAGTCACTTTAATTATACATTAATGTACATATGTACATACTACCTCAATTGGCCCGACCAACCAGTGCTCCCGCACATTGGCTAACCGGGGCTATGTGCATTGTATCCCGCCACCCACCACCCGCCAACCCCTCTTTATGCTACTGCTACTCTCTGTTCATCATATATGCATAGTCACTTTAACCATATCTACATGTACATACTACCTCAATCAGCCTGACTAACTGGTGTCTGTATGTAGCCTCGCTACTTTTATAGCCTCGGCACTGTATATAGCCTCGCTACTGTCTTTTTACTGTTGTTTTTATTTCTTTACTTACTTATTGTTCACCTCATACCTTTTTTGCACTATTGGTTAGAGCCTGTAAGTAAGCATTTCACTGTAAGTTCTACACCTGTTGTATTCGGCGCACGTGACAAATAAACTTTGATTTGACTTTTCTCTGTGAATTTGGTCAGGTCGTCCACAAAGTTACCTACTGGACCTTCATGGACCAGCTGTGTTTATGTGTAGCCTTCCATTCCCGTGACCAGTAATGCTTCCTATACTTTCAATGCATTTTTTTGCAAAAGATGGGTAAAGCTTGGCACAAAACAAAAAAGGTGTGTAAACTGCGTTTACCCTCCACTACACCAGTGCCCATGACATGATTTCTAAGCAAAGTTCAAATGATATTTCAGTGTCCATAATTTCGGTCTGCCTGATTACCAACGGGGGTTAAACATAAATCCATGTGCATGCAAGCAAACATGAGTGATGGATTGGCCTATTTGTCAAAGCATCAGCTGCAACACACCACTAACTTCTCTGTCCACAAGACAGCGCTATGCAGGCTTGTTGCAGCACACTGTGAATGACATGCTGGTGTGACTGTGAGCTCAGCCAGCTCAGGTCATACGGCTCAGCAACCAGCAGGCTGTTTGTGTATTGTGTGGCAGTGGTGGGCACAGCACAGTACAGCACAGCACAGGGCAGGCCCGATGGATTAGCATGAGAATGGGGAGTCAGTGAGTGGAGAGAGGGCTGGTATAAAAGAGGAGGGCGCAGAGTTTGATCTCTTTCACAGTAGCGCTCATGACCTCACCTTGCGTCTCTGCTCCGCCTCCAAGCACTCTTGCTGACTGTGGTTTCTCTCTATTCTCTCCTCCCTCCTCCTCCTCTCCTCCTTGTCTTCCCTTGACTCATCCTCCTCATCTTCCCTTGACTCCTCCTCCTCACCCTGCCCTTCCTCCTCCTGCTCCTACTCCTTCTCCTCCTCTCTGTCAGCATGGATGACAACATAGAAACCCACACCTTCCTGTACTTTGCCTACGGCAGCAACCTACTGAAGGAAAGGCTCCAGCTCAAGAACCCCTCCGCTTCCATCCACTGTGTGGCCAGGCTCAAGGTACAACCCGAGCCGACCTGACTATAAGGAGGACACCTGACCTTAATTTCACCCTCTCTATCTCTATCTCTCCTCTCCAGGACTACAAGCTGATATTTGGGAACTACAAGGGTCTGGCCAGTGACCGCTGGCATGGGGGTGTGGCGACCATCGAGAACAGCCCAGTGGACGAGGTGTGGGGAGTGGTATGGAGGATGAACGTGGCCGACCTCGAGTCTCTAGACAGGTAAGAGACCTTCATCTTGTTCACCTAATCCAAGTTGGTGCATACCGTGTCTACTGTGTCAAGGCTGTATCACAACCCGACGTGATTGGGAGTCCAATAGGGCGGCGCACAATTAGACCAGCGTCGTCCAGGGTTTGGACGGTGTAGCATGTCATTGTAAATAAGAATTTGTTCTTAACTGACTTGCCTAGTTAAATAAAGGTTAAATAAAAAAATGTAAATAAATACTGAGTCTGTGTCATTTCTGAGTGCTTCTTCATTGTGGTTGAAGTGGTCTAGTTCTAACCAGTTGAAAAGTTGTGTGGGTGGGTGTATTCATGTTTGTGTATTTGTGTGTGTGTGTGTGTGTGTGTGTGTGTGTGTGTGTGTGTGTGTGCAGCCAGGAGAACGTGAGACTAGGGGCCTACAGCCCTGTGGAGGTGAATGTGAAGACTCGTGGCCAAGAGCTCAACTGTCGCACCTACATCATGAACAGCTGTATTTACGCTCCACCATCGCCACAGTACCTCAAGGTGACACACCTTTTACACTCTTTTCCTCCCCCTTTCTATCTTTTTTCTCTCTCTCTATCACACACTGTCTCACTTTCTCAATCTATTTATATCTCTGTCATTCCAAATCAATTTAAGAACATGGACTTGACACTGAACCCTGTAAGACGTTAGGGACCTTACAAAGTGTAGAGAGGAACGGTGTTAATGAAAGTGATGCTCTCTATGGATATACAGTGGGACAGTGAAGAGAAATGCAAATAGTTGTCTCTGAAAATGATCTCTGATAGAAATCTCTGAAAAAGTATTTACCAACAAGTGCTTTTTCAAATGAATTGTAATTAAACAATATACTGTATATTCTCAAATTCATAACCAAAACAACAGCAAATCAAATTCTCTAAAGCATGTGAAAAAAGGAATTCACACATCACTCGTCATTCATTCAAGAGGATGATGTCAGCCAATGAATGAGTCTCTGTCACTCACTCACTGTGGTGGCAAAAATACCAGTGTTTTGGTGTTTTTTCTGGCGTTTGCCACTGACAGCTCCCAGATGGCTTTGTGTTAAAAAGACAATTGGGAAAGAGCAGCAACTAGGTCAGTGGATTTTTTGACTATTCACTCACAGCCCCTCTCCAAAATAAAACCTCCCTCTCTGAAGCATCTGGAATGCTACATTCCAGGTTCATATTCTGGCTGTCGCAAGAACACAGGATTTGTTTTATTTTTTTATTTAGTAGATATCCATCAATTCATTCAGGATGTACCCAATCTCATGCACTGTATTGGACAATGTGAACAGTTCCTAAACTGTGTTTCCAGACGGTTCATTGCACATCTAAAAGCTCTAGCTAAATAATCAAAGTGTTGTGAGGAAAAACAGCCAGCGAATGTAACAGGCGTGGAGCGTGGCTTTGTGACCACAGAAGCTTTGTGCAGTGCTCTGTCGTGTGTGTACCAGACTCATACGGTTGAGCTGAGTGCATTGTTCCTCTGTTATGTGGTGTGTTCTATGTGTGGTGTGTGGTTCGATGGGTACAGTATTTGAGATACACACATTCTTGGGGCAGTTACTATAGCGTTAGGCTAGTTACTATTGATGTTCTGGATTTTAATGGGCGCCACTGGTCATTTATTTGTCGTTAGATAACAGAAAATACTGTATAAGTGATTGTCTGATTAATATGGTTTAACTTCCTATGAAATTATACATATTTTATGTTGATTGTTCTCTGGTTGCCCCAGGTGATTTTAATGGGGGCGGAGCAGAATGGCTTGCCAAAGAACTACCAGGAGAAGCTGAAGTCCATCGAGACCAACAAGTATGAGGGCCCACTGCCTGTCATGGCTGAGCTGGAGCGGATTATGAAAAGAGCCAAGGAGAGAGCCAACCACCGATCTGACGCTTAACACCTTGAGCAAACTGCCATGTTTAGGAACTCGACTCCTGGTAGGACAATAGAACTTTGCTTCAACAACTTCCACTGTCCTACCAAGAGTTGTTGAATATCTTCTCATCTCCAGTTTGCTCCACTGTCCATGCACCTTGGTTTGAAAGCGAGGTAGCGACAGCATTTCTTTTTCTCTAGGAACTCAAACTTGCCTAGAGAGAACTGTTTTCAGAAACCCACTGGTTAGAGAAACCATCAAGTCCTGTGTGTAACGTTACATCTAGAAGTCCTCTTCAGGAATAGTTATTTACTGACAAATAACAATGATGACGATGACACCGAGTATCCCTCAGACTGTATAGGGATTGAATGTAGAATATGATCATGTGTATTTGTACTACTTTGGCGGACAATAAAACCTCCCCAGATGTTCTGTGTTGATCTGTATAGAGTGCACAATGGCATTAAATCAGCCTCATTCAAGATAGCCTGGTCTCAGATCTGTTTGTGGTGTCTTTCCAAATCCTATGGGTCAGTGACATGACCACGTTGTCAAGACGGCACAGAAAGATATGGGACCAGGCTACATTCAAGATCACTTCTTCTGTTAATCATAAAGAGTCTACTGATGCACCCGTGCGTCAATCTAAGTAACAATAAAATAATCCCCATAAAAATCAAATTTAAACTAGAGATATCTACTTATGCCTGCCTTCCGCATCTGCGGTAGAAGGTGGCCGAGCTACAGCTGTGTTTCTCAGACCATGAAACATCCCAAAAATCGGTCTACTCGCAAAAACGTCTGTAGCATCCGAACGGTTTGGCCAAATACTATGACCACTCTATGGAAAGATGAGACTCTCACAAACGCGATGGTGTTCTCCGTTTTTTTGTTATACCTCAAAATCAAATAACTAAATGATCCATGGTATCAACATCTTAAAACAATTCCACATGTTAGCTTAGTAGAACCCCCCCGAAGTGAGTTTCCAGTATGTGGCTTTGCTGAGATGGTGACCAGAGAAAATCAGCTGTATCATACATCTGAGTCACATAGTAATGCAACGCTAGAAGAAGGCGAGAGAGAGAGAACATGTTATTGAATCAAATAATAAAAATGTATACAAAGCCATAACCCTCATTGTTAGCTGAGAATGTGTTTCCTTTTTTTGCTGCAAACATATTTTGAACAATGGAAGTCTGTGTACTGTATATGATTGAAGGTCTTTGTCTCCCTCTGCTGTTGATAACGGTTGGTCATTGTATCCATACAGTTCATACAAAGTTCATTGGAAGCAGAATACCACTGTCTAGACATGTACACAAAAAAGGTGCTCTCTAAAACCTTAGAGTTATTTGCTC
Source organism: Salmo trutta (assembly GCF_901001165.1). NCBI lineage: Eukaryota > Metazoa > Chordata > Actinopteri > Salmoniformes > Salmonidae > Salmo > Salmo trutta. Next base: position 59,656,796 of record NC_042959.1, read on the forward strand.
ATCTCTGTAGGAGAACCCTTTATGGTTCCAGGTAGAACCTTTTCACCCAACAAAGACCCCTTTTAGAACCCATTTTAAAAGAGTGTAGTACTGGATCTGGTCACTGGCCAGGGTGTGGTTCAGGAGGGACCAGTTTGATCCACAGACGGTCCCAGAAGGCAGGCTGCATGGCCTGGTCCTGGGGCCAGTCCAGGTAGGTCCTGGGGATCACAATAATAACTGATTATTTGAATTAAAGTATAAAGGGCTTTTATCACACTCAAGGCATTATACAACACTTGAAAGACAACATACTCTAAAGTCATAATGAAGATACTGTATATAAGTAAAATATCATTTAGAAGACAAGCCTTCAAGTCAAGTTCCTCAACACATGAGGTCACAAAAAATATACAGTGCATTTGGAAAGTATTCAGACCACTTCACTTTTCCCACATTTCGCTACGTTACAGCATGATGCTGCCACCACCAATCTTCACTGTAGTGATGGTGCCAGGTTTCCTCTAGAAATGACGCTTGGCATTCAGGCCAAAGAGTTCAATATTGGTTTCATCAGACCAGATAATCTTGTTTCTCATGGTCTGAGAGTCCTTTAGGTGCCCTTTGGCAAAGTCCAAGCGGGCTGTCATGTGTCTTTTATTGAGGAGTGTCTTCCGTCTGGCCACTCTACCATAAAGGCCTGATTGGTGGAGTGCTGCAGAGATGGTTGTCCTTCTGGAAGGTTTTCCCATCTCCACAGAGGAACTCTGGAGCTCTGTCAGAGTGACCAGAGGGTTCTTGGTCACCTCTCTGACCAAGGCCCTTCTCCCCTGATTGCTCAGTTTGACCTGGTTGCCAGCTCTGGGAAGAAACTTGGTGGTTCCAAACTTCTTCCATTTTAAAATGATGGAGGCCACTGTGTTATTAGGGAGCTTCAATGCTGCAGAATTTGTTGGTACCCTTCTGCAGATCTGTGCTCAATTTTCAGTCTCATAGCAAAGGGTCTGATTACTTAGGTAAATAAGGTATTTCTGTTTTTTTTTTTATACATTTGCAAAAATGTCTAAAAACCTGTTTTGTCATTATGGGGTATTGTGCGTAGATTTATATATAATCAATTTTAGAATAAGGCTGTAACGTAACAATGTGGAGTGGTCTGATTGCGTTCCGAATGCACTGTATGTTTTTGCAAGGATGTTTCCTAGTTAAATAAAAGAGTGTAGTTCACAGAACCCCCTCTCCACATACTGTTCGTACCTGGTCTTGACCAGCCTGGCCAGGCGGCGGTGGGCAGACAGCTGGCGAGGGGGGATGTCCTCCAGGAAGACCAAGATAAGGATGTCCCTTTGCTCCACCAGCAGACGGAGGGTGGCCAGCCGCAGCTCCAGGGAGCACCAGTTACTGCGCAGGTAGTTACGACTCACCACACACACGGTGTAGCGGCTGCCTGGAACCAGACCAATAAGAAGGGTCATTAGATGGTGATGCCATTGGCTTGGCATTTTTAACCAGTGCGTCTGTATAGAGTAATTCTAGTAGTGCAGGATACCTACCGTAGAGGCTGTCTGTGATGTTGTCCACAATGTCCTTCCCCAACTGGAAGTCCCTGCTGTGCAGACATAGACGCAGGAAGGGAGGTCCCCTCTGCTCCAGGCCCGGAAGCAGCTGCTCCACCACCCAGCGCTCATCTCTCCCACTGTACGACACAAAGGCATCATAGCAGTAGCGCCCCCTGGGGTTGGGCCTCCGTACAGCCTCCTCCAGCCAGCAGCGGATGATGTGGCAGAAGGCCAGCAGGTATTCCCGAGCCAGCTGATGGAGCAGCACCACCAGCATGAAGAGGAGCAAGCACAGCGAGGTGCAGAGGAACAGGACAAAGCCCACATCCAGGGAACAGTTGGCTGCTGAGTACCTGAGATGGACGGTGCAATGATGGAAACAAAGACATCCCTTGACACTTAGATGACTCATATTATGGACACTTTCAATAGAGAAAGCATTCGAAACAGGTCGTGGCTGCACATCCAGGCCTAGATGGCAAGTCCAAATGCTAAACGGCCATGGTAGTGTTCTATGTGTGTGTTGCCTCTATGGTTGTACAATAAATGGATGCTCTTCATTATCAGTACATCTTTCTTCTTACCTGGCAAAGTTCTGGATTCCATTCTCGTTTTTGCATGTCACGTCTGCTTCCCCAGGGTGATAAAATACGACCTGGACATGTGGCTGTCTTTCGGCCCAGGCGAGCAGCCAGGTGTTGTCACAGCTGCAGTCCAGGCGAAAATTGTAGAGTAGCAGGTACCTCAGGTTGGTCAGCGGCTCTGTGAAACTCTCCATGACACTGAACTCCTCTGGGATGTGGATTGACATCTGCCTGAGAAGAAGGCAGAAAACAGTTCACTCTAAGGGCCCAAACGGAGGCCAGCTTGTAGACGCTGCTAGCCAATCAAACACAGAATCATTTGTAGTTGTAGCTCGTAATGCCAGAGTCTTGTCTAGTGGTGGCAAATCCAGACCACACATGGCCCCTTGTGGCATCCCACTGGGCAAAAACTGGTTGAATCAAAGTTGTATCCAATGTTGGAAAACTGATTGGATTTGCAAAAAGTCATCAACGTAAGGGCATTTCGTATTTTCACCCAACTTTTAACTTCAATCCAATGACATGGTGACATATGTTGTTGACTTCACATTGAATTCACGGTTAGTTGACAACAACTAAATGTAATTCAAAACTAGACGTTGAACTGATGTCTGTGCTCAGTGGGATGGGTTCAAACCCCGCCTGCCTTCATATGGGTGGGTGTTTCTATTATCTACCTGAGGGAATGCAGGTCTCTGCTCATCTCCTCCTCCAGACTGAGAATCCTGCATGTGACCAGGTTCAGGGTCTCCAGCTTGGTGAGGTTGTGGAACATTGTGGCCAGCCCTGGCTGCCGGTAGAGTTCCACTCCCATTAGCGTCAGATACCTACAGTTGGATTATAATCAGTTACCTTGTAAATGCACTTTTGAAATAATCTGTCATACTTATTTATTCTTTAGACCACTACTGCTCATAAACCCCACTCATACTTTAAAAGATGCAGGCAGGCCAGTCTTGGATGGCTTGCATACAGTAGAGCTTTTAATCTAATTTATAGTATACTTTTGAAACTATACAGCTGTTTGTCCACACTCTACCGTTAAGTAAATGGATAAATAGATACCTCATCTCCACAAGTGTGTTCAGGCCAGTCATGTCCACAAATTCAGCTGACAGCACAGAATTGAAGCCAAAGTACTGTAGGGAGGTGAAGTATCTTGCCGCAAAATAAGACCCACACAGGAGGCGTTCTGTTATGGCTGTGAGGCTGACGACGGACTGGAAAAACGGTCTCCAGCAGTCCTGGAAGAATACAGTTGTGGCACTGAGCTGAAGGGAAATCCCTCGTTTTGGGGTGCTGTTGCTGCCGATTATGATGTTCAGGGTGTACCACATGGAAGAAATGTTAATATGCATTAACCCTTGAGGGAAGACACCAAATATGTGTGTCAGATTCACATTCACGCTACTCTCCAACTCACTAGGCAAAGGGTGAAAGTCCCCTAAACTTACGTGCTTCAGTAAAGCGAGGTGGATGAAGGAAAATGCTTCAATCGTTTCAAGTGGGTTTAGTTCCAGAATTAGGGTTTCCAAGCCATGCAGGCCAAAGAAACTGTTCTCTGTTATCTGAGAGATCTTGTTATTCCGTAGGTCTAAGAACCTCAATTTAGCTAGTTCCTTAAATGTAAAGTCTGCAACAGTGGTAATCTGATTTCCTGACAAAATCATCTGTTCCAGTTTCTTCAAGCAACCAAACTGCTCTGAGGTGATGTTTGTGATGTGAAAGCTAAACAGGCACAGTTTTTTCAGCCACAGAACGGGACCCTTTTGAGTGTCACAAAGCATACTGATTTCAACTTCCCTCGAGTGCGTAAGGAAAACACCCAAATCAACGAGATTCTTCAAATAATGGATCAAACTCAAGTTAATTGCATCATGATCATGTTCATAATAATATAAATTAATCCTCTTTATCCCCTGGCAGTTTCTCACAGCAGATGCGGTGTTGTTCCAGAATTGATGATTTCTTACATTAATTTCTGTGATTGAGAGTTTGAATACTGTTTCACAAACTGACTCAAAGGAAATACATTTGTTGTAAAAATCAAACGCCTGTAGTCTTTTGATGCCAGACTGCAGAAGCTGTGTCTGTGGCTCATCAACTATAGGCACAGAGAGATCTGTGATGTTTTCAAAGCATTTGAATGCACCTTTTTCTAAGTGATGAGCATTAGGGAATGAAAATCTCACCTCTTGAAGACGATAGAAATGAGGAAGCTCAAGAACAGCTCCTTTGGTGTCAGAGCAGTTTGGGGGTCTCAAAGTGACTATCTCCTCTGACTTAAATGTCAGGCTTGTTATTGACTCTGACATATTAACTATCCTGCATAGCAAATCAGATAGCTCCTGTGTACAACATCTGTTGACTGTGAGTTTCTTCAAAAGGGGGATCCCTCCAAATACGTCCAGTGCCATCACAGAAAGCATGCAATCCGCAATGGAAAGTTCCTCCAGATTAGTCAGGTCCCTGAAAGTGTTGGATAGAAGCGATGCATTGTTACACGGTATCATCCCCTTACAGTTCAGAGAAAGTGTCTTTACACTGGACAGTCCCTTGAAGGTGCCATGGAGAATCGTGGGTAGAAAGCCCTCTAGGTGAAGTCTCTCAAGAGCATAGAATCGAGAGAGAGCGCCAGATTGCATTACGTATCCACTCCTGATCTCGAGACAGAGGGTCTGGTAGTTTGATGGAACAACAGAGAGGTTGACTTTGAGGTCATATATATCCCAGCAACTGGCAGTGAAGCCGATCATGCTTGGGCAGTTAGCGTGAATGTACATCCAGTAATGCACTTTCTCATAGAGGATACATTTGTTACTCAGCCAACCCCAAGAACCAAAGATCCAAAATGCAAATAGTCCCAACTGAACACAGACCAGGCTCATCTTTCTTGTGAAGTAGCTCAGAGACACTGGTCAGTTAGAATGACTTGATGCTTGAGCTGCAGTTAGAGTATATATTACTATCTGTGGAATCTTTTTTTGGTCTGTTTTCTTACTGGCTTTGACAGAAAGAGAAAGGCTGTTGTACACAGATAAGATTGTTGTTGCTCACCTCTTTCTAACTTCCCTTCCCACAAAATATCTATAAGAGAACTGGTGGAGTGCATGGCTTGTATCTTTAAAATTAGATAATCAAATATAGCACTGATTGCAGAAGAAACATGTAATGCATTAATGCATACACAACATGTATTTCACAAATTACCTAAAAAAAAATATTGTATCGGTGGAAAATAATTTTAGAATCCTTTTGGAAGTGAAACGCGTATAGTATTGGTAAATATTGTAGTTATTTAACATGAACCTAATCTCCTAATCTTACTTCTTAACTTTAGTCTTAAAGCTACAATTCACTGAATGCTTCTATTGAGAAAGGATTCACAGGGGGCTGTTGCTACGGATGTAAATATTAGCCCAACAACACTGCAAAAAAGTCTGGTTTCAACAGTGGTGGAAAAAGTACCCAATTGTCATACTTGAGTAAAAGTAAAGATACCTTAATAGAAAATGACTCAAATAAAAGTGAAAGTCACCCAGTAAAATATTACTTGAGTAAAAGTCTGAAAGTATTCAGTTTTAAATACACTTAACACTCTGATGAGCCCGAGGCGGAGAATATACGACTCCCTAGGGAATAGGCCCCGACCCCAGTGATCTGCGTGAAGAGGGGGCGGACAAAGAGAGGCCGGAAAGCGGGCTGCCTTCTGAGAAGTCGGAGGCGATTGAAAAAAAAACACTCCCCTCAATTCTGCTAGCAAACATGCAATCTTTGGACAATAAAATGTACGAGTTATTGGGAAGATTAAACTACCAACGGGACATTAAAAACTGTAACATCTTATGCTTCACGGAGTCATGGCTGAATGACGACAATATCAACAGCGGCGTCTGGTAAGACAAGGGGCTGAAAATGACTCACGGCGCACGATATCTAAGGAAGTCTCAAGCTATTGCTCACCTGAGGTAGAGTTTCTCATGATAAGCTGCAGACCACACTACTTATGGAGAGAGATTTCATCTATATTCTTTGTAGCTGTTTACATACCACTACAGTCAGAGGCTGGAACTAAGATAGCATTGAATGAGCTGTATTCCGCCATAATCAAACAAGAAAATGCTCACCCAGAGGCGGCGCTCCTAGTAGCCAGGGACTTTAATTCAGGGAAACTTAAATCAGTTTTACCAAACTTCTATCAGCATGTCAAATGTGCAACCAGAGGGAAAAGAACTCTGGACCACCTATACTCCACACACAGAGATGCATAAAAAGCTCTCCCTCGCCCTCCATTTGGCAAATCTGACCATAATTCCATCCTCCTGATTCCTGCTTACAAGCAAAAATTAAAGAAGGATGCACCAGTGACTCGGCCAATAAAAAAGTGGTCAGATGAAGCAGATGCTAAGCTACAGGACTGTTTTGCTAGCACAGACTGGAATATGTTTCGGGATTACTCCAATGGCATTGAGGAGTAGAACACATCAGTCATTGGCTTAATCAATAAATGCATCAATGACGTCGACCCCACAGTGACTGTACGTACATACCCCAACCATAAGCCATGGATTACAGGCAACATCCGCACTGAGCTAAAGGCTAGAGCTGCCACTTTCAAGGAGCGGGACTCTAACCCGGAAGCTTATAAGAAATCCCACTATGCCCTCCGACGAACCATCAAACAGGCAAAGCATCAATACAGGACTAAGATCGAGTCGTACTACACCAGCTCTGACGCTCATCGGATGTGGCAGGGCCTGCAAACCATTACAGACAACAAAGGGAAGCACAGTCAAGAGCTGCCCAGTGACACGACCCTACCAGACGAGCTAAACTACTTTTATGCTCGCTTAGAGGCAAATAACACTGAAACATGCATGAGAGCAACAGCTGTACCGGAAGACTGTGTGATCACGATCTCTGCAGCCGAGGAGAGTAAGACCTTTAAACAGGTCAACATTCACAAGGCCACTGGGCCAGACGGATTACCAGGACATGTACTGCGAACATTCGCTGACCAACTAGCAAGTGTCTTCACTGACATTTTCAACCTCTCCCTGTCTGAGTCTGTAATACCAACATGTTTTCAGCAGACCACCATAGTGCCTGTGCCCAAGAACACTAAGGTAACCTGCCTAAATGACTACAGACCCGTAGCACTCACATCTGTAGCCATGAAGTGCTTTAAAAGGCTGGTCAAGGCTCACATCAACACCATCATCCCGGAAACCCTAGACCCACTCCAATTTACATGCCGCCCCAACCAATCCACAGATGATAAAGTCTCTATTGCACTCCACACTGCCCTTCCCCACTTGGACAAAAGGAACACCTATGTGAGAATGTTATTCATTGACTACAGTTCAGTGTTCAACATCATAGTGCCCTCAAAGCCCATCAATAAGCTAAGGACCCAGGGACTAAACACCTCCCTCTGCAACTGGATCCTGGACCTCCTGACAGGCCACCCCCAGGTGGTAAGGGTAGGTAACAACACATCCGCCACGCTGATCCTCAACACAGGGGCCCCTCAGGGGTGTGTGCTCAGCACCCTCCTGTACTCCCTGTTCACTCATGACTGCACGGCCAGGCACGACTCCAACACCATCATTACATTTGCCGATGACACATCAGTGGTAGGCCTGATCACCGACAACAACGAGACAGCCTATAGGGAGGAGGTCAGAGACCTGGCTGTGTGGTGCCTGGACAACAACCTCTTCCTCAACGTGATCAAGACAAAGGTGATGATTGTGGACTACAGGAAAAAGAGGAACGAGCACGCCCCCATTCTCTTCGACGGGGTTGCAGTGGAACAGGTTGAGGAGCTTCAAGTTCCTTGGTGTCCACATCACTAACAAACTAACATGGTCCAAGCACACCATGACAGTCGTGAAGCGGGCACGATAAAACCTATTCCTCCTCAGGAGACTGAAAAGATTTGGCATGGGTCCTCAGATCCTCAAAAGGTTCTATAGATGCACCATCGAGAGCATCCTGACTGGTTGCATCACTGCCTGGTATGGCAACTGCTCGGCCTCCGACCACAAGGCACTAGAGAGGGTAGTGCAAATGGCCCAGTACATCACTGGGGCCAAGCTTCCTGCCATCCAGGACCTCTAAACCAGGCGGTGTCAGAGGAAGGCCCTAAAAATTGTCAATGACTCCAGCCACCCTAGTCATAGACTGTTCTCTCTGCTACCACACGGCAAGTGGTACCGGAGCGCCAAGTCTAGGTCCAAGAGGCTTCTAAACAGCTTCTGGCTACCCAGACTATTTGCATTGCCCCCCCCCCTCTCCACACCACTGCCACTCTCTTGTCATCTATGCATAGTCACTTTAATTAACTCTACCTACATGTACATACTACCTCAACTAACCGGTGCGCCCGCACATTGACTCTTTCCCGGCACCCCCTGTATATATTGTTATTTTTTTACTGCTGCTCTTTAATTACTTGTTACTTTTCTCTTATTCTTACCTGGATTTTTTGAAACTGCACTGTTGGTTAGGGGCTTGTAAGTAAGCATTTCACTGTAAGGTCTACACCTGTTGTATTCGGCGCATGTGACTAATACAATTTGATTTGATTTGAAAAAGTAAATGTAATTGCTAAAATATACTTAAGTATCAAAAGTTTACGGAGAGCCAGGGGCACACTCCAACATAATTTACAAACAAAGCACTTGTGCTTAGTAAGTCCGCCAGATCATATACAGTAGGGATGACCAGGGATTTTCTTTTTAAGTGTGTTGGACCATTTTCCTGTCCTGCTAAATATTGCAAATGTAACAAGTACTTTTGGATGTCAGGGAATAGTAGAAAGTACATTATTTTCTTTAGGGATGTAATGGAGTAAAACTAAAAGTTGTCAAAAATATAATTAGTAAAGTTAAGTATAGATACCCCAAAAAATGACTTAAGTAGTACTTGAAAGTATTTTTAACTAAGTACTTTACACCACTGAGTTTCAAGTGGCACTATGGCCACACTAGTTTAAATTGCATCAATGTATTATAAAACCCCTCTCTCATTTCACCCAGAATGGATTCTATGTTTTGTTGTAACTGAATCATGTTAGAAATGTAATGAAAAAGAAGGATAATCTCATCAACTAAAGGGGACAGGGTGATCTGTCTGTTTTGTCTGTCCATGCATGCCCCTCCTCGTTTAGCGCTCAGCCAATCAGTGCACCGTGACGATGAGGTACAGTAGGCGAGCCCTTTCTCTAGAGACAGCAAGTAATAAAAAGACAACATTTTCAACTGGTTAACACATACTCACCGTCACAAAGCGGATAGACCATGTCATACCTTACTTACACGATTTTACTTGCACTGTTCCATCAACAAATTGCGTCAAAAGCGGTTCCTGCCACCGCTGAAAATAATGGAACGAGTGTTTCAAACACATTCGTGTCTGACTACTTTATGTATTTCGTTTATGGCAGTAATCTGCTGAAGGAAAGACTGCAGCTGAATAATCCATCCTCGGTTTTTGTTACAACGGGCAGTTTGAAGTTAGACTTCAGTGCGTATGTTTTGTTGTGAAGATGTTGAGAAGTTGGCACCAAGCATTGTAGGTTGGTTTTCATTTGCCATAATACGTGTGCAAGCTATTAATTAAGCTGTTAGAAATGCTTTAACAAATAATTGTGATTAGGCTACGTACATGTGATTCTGAAGTTACTGTATATGCTTTTTAATATTCTACTTGGCAGGATCATGTGATTTAAATTTGGATACTGGAAGAAAGAGTTCAACAACACCAACTCTTGGCATGGTATTGTTGCTACTATAGAAGAGTCCAAGGGAGATGTGGTCTGGAAGATGGACAAGGACAACCTCATCAGTTTAGACAGGTGGGTGGCTCATTTACAGTGTTATAGGCCTATAACTATGGGGTGTGGTTTGTGAAGTTGAACAGCCATGAATAGGAATTGTTGCAAAAACGATGTCCCAGGGCCTACAGTGGGACATTCCAAATGTACAACTTTGTCCTGAAGGCTGAATCCACGGAAATGAGCCCCTGGGTCTCCTAGTTCTCTTCCCTCAAGAAGGTCCTAATAGAATTCTGGTTCCAGTGGAAAAAGTGATACAATTATGTCGGTATGTCAAACTATAGTTTTGGCAAGATGGTTAGGACATCTACTTTTTGCATGACAAGTCATTTTTCCATCAATTGTTTACAGACGGATTATTTCCCTATATCACAATTCCAATGGGTCAGAAGTTTACATACACTAAGTTGACTGTGCCTTTAAAAACAGCTTGGAAAATTCCAGAAAATTATGTCATGGATTTAGAAGCTTCTGATAGGCTAATTGACAGAATTTGAGTCAATTGGAGGTGTACCAGTGGATGTATTTCAAGGCCTACCTTGAAACTCAGTGCCTCTTTGCTTGACATCATGGGAAAATCAAAAGAAATCAGCCAAGACTTCAGAAAAACAATTGTAGACCTCCACAAGTCTGGTTCATCCTTGGGAGCAATTTCCAAACGCCTGAAGGTACCATGTTCATCTGTACAAACAATAGTACGCAAGTATAAACACCATGGGACCACATAGCTGTCATACCGCTCAGGAAGGAGACGCGTTCTGTCTCCTAGAGATGAATGAACATTGGTGCAAAAAGTGCAAATCAATCCCAGAACAACAGCAAAGGACCTTGTGAAGATGCTGGAGGAAACAGGTACAAAAGTATCTATATCCACAGTAAAACCAGTCCTATATCGACATAACCTGAAAGGCCGCTCAGCAAGGAAGAAGCCACTGCTCCAAAACCGCCATAAAAAAGCTAGACTACGGTTTGCAACTGCACATGGGGACAAATATTGTACTTTTTTGAGAAATGTCCTCTGGTCTGATGAAACAAAAATAGAACTGTTTGGCCATAATGATCATCGTTATGTTTGGAGGAAAATCGGGGAGACGTTACTATTAACACAGACGAGGGAGAGGTCCTGTGTCGAACCTACCAGATGAACAACTTCACAGTTCACCAGACCTCGCCTCCATACAAACAGGTACGCTATACGTCTGTCTTTTGCAATAAAGCAGCTTAATCATACAGAAATAATGATAGTTTTGATAGCCAGTTTGAAGGATGCCTCCATTGGCCATATCCAAATGCATGAACAATGACTACAGGTGTAAAAACTGTGTTGTATTTAATAGCAAAATGTCAAAACCCAATACAGAAGTACAGATTTATGCAAATACCCATGGGACATGTGTTATTAACAAAAACAACTAACTTTATCCTACAGGTTGTTTTGTCTTGGAGCAAAACAAAACGGCTTACCTCTGGATTACATTAAGAAGCTGGAGGCAGTCGAAACCGACGGTTAAAGCGATCCATCCATTTTAGATGACATCACCGCGTTGAAACCTGCTGATAAAGGAAAACGCTTGTAGATGGTACCAGAGGAAAGAAGATGAAAGAAAAATCACTTAATATAACAACTTTAGAGGGAAATTGACATAAGACTCCGTTGTCTAAGTTCAATTGTCCCTGTTGTACTTTTGTGCAACATAATCAGCATAAGTAATAATGCATTAGAGTAAATAAAAAAACTACGTGGCACACTGGTATATATTCCCCAATGTTCTGTGTAAAATGTGAGCCAGTCATTTTATATGTGATACCAAATAAAGGAAAAATGAATGACAATGTCTGGCATAGCATTTTGTTTCACCAAAATGTCTCTATTTTGCTTGGGAAGCGTGAGACACACACACAGACACTCACACACACATCCTTGATTGATTGGGTATAATGCTCCAGACATACAGTGCATTCAGAAAGTATTCAGACCCCTTGACTTTTTCCTCATTTTGTTACGTTAGTCTTATTCTGAAATTGATTAAAAAGTTTTTTCTCCCTCATCAATCTAGAATTTTTTGTAAATGTAAAAAATTAAATGAAATGTTACATTTACATAAGTATTCAGACCCTTTACTCAGTACTTTGTTGAAACACCTTTGGTTCTTCCCAATTTTCTCTGCAGCTCCTTTCAAGCTCTGTCAGGTTGGATGGGGAGTGTCGCTGCACAGCTTTTTTCAGGTCTCTCCAGAGATGTTCGATCGGGTTCAAGTCTGGGCTCTGGCTGGGCCACTCAAAGACATTCAGAGACTTGAACCGAAGCCACTCCTGCGTTGTCTTGGCTGTGTGCTTAGGGTCATTGTCCTGTTGGAAGGTGAACCTTCGCCCCAGTCTGAGGTAATGAGCGCTCTGGAACAGTTTTTCATCAAGGAACTCTGTACTTTGCTCAGTTCATCTTTCCTCAATCCTGACTCGTCTCCCTGTCCCTGGCGCTGAAAAACATCCCCACCGCATGATGCAGCACCATGCTTCACCGTAGGGATGGTGCCAGGTTTCCTCCAGACATGACGCTTGGCATTAAGGCCAAAGAGTTCAATCTTCATTTCATCAGACCAGAGAATTTTGTTTCTCATGGTCTGAGAGTCTTTTAGGTGCCTTTGACAAACTCCAAGTGGGCTGTCATGTGCCTTTTACTGAGGAGTAGTTCTGTCTTGCCACTCTACCGTAAAGGCCTGATTGGTGGAGTGGAGTGCTGCAGAGATTGTTGTCCTTCTGGAAGGTTATCCCATCTCCACAGATGAACTCCAGAGCTCTGTCAGAGTGACCAGATGGTTCTTGGTCAGCTCCCTGACCAAGGCCCTTCTTCCCCGATTTCTCAGTTTGGCCGGGCGGCCAGCTCTAGGAAGAGTCTTGGTGGTTCCAATCTTCTTCCATTTAAGAATGGAGGCCACTGTGTTCTTGGGGATCTTAATTGCTGCAGAATTTTGTCTCGGAGCTCTACGGACAATTCCTTCAACTTCATGGCTTTGTTTTTGCTCTGACATGCACTGTCAACTGTGGGACCTCATATAGACAGTTGTGTGCCTTTCCAAATTATGTCCAATCAATTTAATTTACCACAGGTGGAATCCAATCGAGTTGTAGAAATATCTCATGGATGTTCAATGGAAACAGGATGCACCTGAGCTCAATTTTGAGTCTCATAGCAAAGGGTCTGAATACTATTGTAAATAACGTATTTCCTGTTCTTGGGCGTGACTTTCAGATCTCCTTTTATCTATACAAGGACATAGGCGCAAGCTGGTTTGCAACACAGAAGAACAGGAGATTATAATAGGACAGTTTCAAACAGTTTCACAAGGTTAATCACACACTCAGTTATGTGGACACATACAAAACACATTTCCCATTACAATTGGTACAGTAGTTAGTCTAGCCAGCCATCTAAACTTGTATTCATGGATGAATATGCCCCAGCTCTGCAAGCGTTATAATTGTTTTTCATCATATATGGAATTTTGCTTAGCAGCTATCTTCATTTACTCCCGTTAGGGCTGGTATGTACTTCCAAAAAAGATCTAAATAAAAATGTACAATTAACCCAAAAACTTCATATTTAGTCTTCAGAAAGTATTCACACCCATTAACTTTTTCTAAATTATGTGTTACAGCCTGAATTAAAAATTATTACATTTAGATGTGTTTGGTCACTGGCCAAGCTAGACACAATACCCCATAATGACAAAGTGGAATTATGTTTATTTTTTATTTTTACTAATTTATAAAAAATGTAAAGCTGAAATGTCTTGAGTGAATAAGTATAGTGCATTCGGAAAGTATTCGGACCCCTTCCCTTATTTTGTTACATTACAGCCTTATTCTAAAATGGATAACAATTACATTTTTTCCTCATGAATCTACACACAATACCCCATAATGACAATTCGAAAACAGGTTTATTACAGGCTCATCTTGTATTACAAAAAAAACAGATACTTTATTTACATACGTATTCAGAGCCTTTGCTATGAGACTCGAAATTGAGCTCAGGTGCATCCTGTTTCCATTGATCATCCTTGAGATGTTTCTACAACTTGATTGGAGTCCACCTGTGGTAAATTCAATTGATTGGACATGATTTGGAATGAACTCAACTGTTTATATAAGGTCCCACAGTTGACAGTGCATGTCAGAGCAAAAACCAAGGCATGAAGTCGAATTAATTGTCCATGGAGTTCCGAGAAAAGATTGTGTCGAGGCACAGATCTGGGGAAGGGTACCAAAAAATGTCTGCAGCATTGAAGGTCTCCAAGAATTCTTTGGCCTGGATGCCAAGCGTCACGTCTGGAGGAAACCTGGCACCATCCCTATGGTGAAGCATGGTGGTGGCAGTATCATGCTGAGGGGATGTTTTTCAGTGGCAGGGACTGGGAGACTAGTCAGGATTGAGGGAAAGATGAACAGAGCAAAGTACAGAGAGATCCTTGATGAAAACCTGCTCCAGAGCGCTCAGGACTGAGGCGACGGTTCACCTTCCAACAGGACAACGACCCTAAGCACACAGCCAAGACAATGCAGGAGTGGCTTCAGGACAAGTCTCTGAATGTCCTTGAGTGGCTCAGCCAGAGCCCGGACTTGAACCCAATCAAACATCTCTGGAGAGTCATGAAAATAGGTGGGCAGCTACGCTTCCCATCCAACCTGACAGAACTTGAAAGGATCTGCAGAGAAGAATGGGAGAAACTCCCCAAATACAGGTGTGCCGAGCTTGTAGCGTCATACCCAAGAATACTCAAGGCTGTAATCACTGCTAAAGGTGTTTCAACAAAGTACTGAGTAAAGGGTCTGAATACTTATGTAAATGTAATATTTAACTTTTTAAAAATGTATACATTTTCATGTGGTAAACCGTGGGGTGTTGGGTTGAGCGTGCAGAGATTGACACAGAGACAGGGAGGTTTTAGTCCGCAAAAACAACTTTACTAAGACAGAAAATAAACATAACAAAGAAAATCACTTAAGTTTGGCTCGGTCCTTCTTCTCTACTTTTTTTTCGGTCTCTCCTCGTTCTCTCTCGCGGTGTGCCACAGTGCTCCTTTTATTTGGCCTCCACGGCTGGTTGGCACTTTCCCCTAATTACCTCCACTTGGAGCTGTCCGTGTCGAGGTGCCCAGCTCCTGTATTCCCAGCAGAGGGAGCCAACGTCGCCTCATGTACCTCCCCTCTATTACCATCCCCCAGGGTAGATCTCCTGGGATACCACAATTTGAAAAGACATCAAAAAATCTGTTTTTGCTTTGTCATTATGGGGTATTGTGTGTAGATTGATGAGGAAAAAATGTTAATTAATCTATTTTAGAATAAGGCTGTAACCTAACAAAATGAGGGAAAAGTCAAGGGTTCTGAATACTTTACAAATGTACTGTATTCAACCCCTTTGTTAAGGCAAGCCTAAATAAGTTCAGGAGTAAACATTTGGTCAACAAGTCACATAAATTGCATGGAGTGACTCTGTGCAATAATAGTGTTTAACATGATTTTTGAATAACAACCTCATCTTCGTACCCCACATAGAGATAATTGTAAGGTCCCTCAGTCAAGCAGTGATTTTCGAACAGATTCAACCACAAAGACCAGGTAGGTTTTCCAATGCCTGGCAAAGAAGGGCACCTATTGGTAGATTGGTAAAAAAAAGCAGATATTGAGTATCCCTTTGAGCATGGTTACGTTATTAATTACACTTTGGATGGTGTATCAATACACTCATTCACTACAAAGATACAGGCGTCCTTCCTAACTCAGTTGCCAGAGAGGAAGGAAACTGCTCAGGGATTTCACCATGAGGCCAATGGTGACTTTAAAACAGTTGCAGAGTTTACTGGCTATGATAGGAGGAATTTGAGGATAGATCAACAACATTACAGTTACTCCACAATACTAACCTAAATGATAGTAAAAAGAAGGAAGCCTGTACAGAATAAAAAAATATTCCAAAACACGCATCATGTTTTGCAACTAGGCACTAAAGTAATACTGCAAAAAATGTGGCAAAGCATTTAACTTTTTGTCCTGAATACAAAGTGTTTGGTTTGGGGCAAATACAATACAACACATTACTGAGTACCACTTTCCATATTTTCAAGAATGGTGGTGGCTGCATCATGTTATGGGTATGCTTGTAATCGTTAAGGACTGGGGATTATTTCAGGACACAAAAAGTAATGGGATGGAGCTAAGCCCAGGCAAAATTCTAGAGGAAAACCTGGTTCAGCCAGTTTTCCACCAGACTGGGAGATGAATTCACCTTTCAGCAGGACAATAACCTAAAACACAAGGTCAAATCTACACTGGAGTTGCTTAACAAGAAGACAGTGAATGTTCCTGAGTGGTCGAGTTACGGTTTTGACTTAAATCTACTTGAAAATCTAGCTTGAAGAATTTTGAAAAGAGTAAATGGGTAAATGTTGGACAATTCAGGTGTGGAATATTCTTAGAGACTTACCCAGAAAGACAACAGCTTAATCGATGCCAAAGGTTCTTCTACAAAAAATTGACTAGGGGGTGTGAATACTTATGTAAATTCAATATTTCATTTTCAATAAATTTGCCAAAAAAATTGAAAAAAACATGTCTTCACTTTGCCTTTATGGGGTATTGTGTGTGTATATGGGTGTATCACGACTCAGGATATGACCCAGATGCAGACACGGGAGGCGGATAGTACAGTTCTCAGATAATTTATTAGAAACACAGGGCAGGCAAAGGGCAGGTCGAGGGCAGGCAGAGGCTCGTGATCAGGTCAAGGTCAGGCAGGTACAGGACGGCAGGCAGGCAGGCTCGGGGTCAGGGCAGGCAGAATGGTCAGAACCGGGAAAAACTAGGAAACAGAACTCGAGCAACAGGAAAGTGGGTAAGAACGCTGGTAAGACCTGACAAGACGAACTGGCAACAGACAAACAGAGAACACAGGTATAAATACGTAGGGGATAATGGGAAGATGGGCGACACCTGGAGGGGAGTGGAGACAAGCACAAAGACAGGTGAAACAGATCAGGGTGAGAGAAAAAAAAAGTAATCCATTTTGATTTCAGGCTGTAACACAACAAAATGTGAAATAAGTCAAGGGGTATGAAGGCACCATACATCACACATTAATGTCACAGGTCGGAAGTCTACAACAGCTCAATACAATGGAGGTGCCGAAGAGGATTTCCTTTTCGGTTGCTTGTAAATGTTTATTTCGATATTTTTAGGAAATACATACTGTCCGTAATGGTAGTAAATGGAGATAGTTGCTCAGCGAAACTCCATATTTAGTGAGTAACAAAAGTATTTTGATATTGTAACGCTTGCAGAGCTGGCGAATGGGAGTTTGAATCAGAGCTTCCTGGGAGTTAGGGAGGTCTCTAACGCACAGATACTGGAGCAGGCCGAATACCGACCGGAACGCAGGGCATGTGCCAAGGGGCCCACATTGATTTTGTTAATTCTCTCTCAGATATCATTAACATGGCGTAAGTCGTTATAAAATGTGTAGAATTGCAGGAAATTAGCTTTAAAACTGCAAACATTTCTCTCCACCCCATGGCAAAATGGGTAGAATTGCAGGAACTTAGCTTTAAAAATGAATTTTAAAGGGGTCCACACAGTATATGCAAACTGTGCCAATAGTGTAGCGCAGTGTAGCAATGTTGTTTTTCGTCACAAAAGGGGAGGCTCCTTGTAGTGCGCTTCGACATTCGACATACTCCCGTGCCACCTAAAGAAATTGTAATCATCCCTTCCATAGCAATGGAGGTAGTGTTGTGTAGGCAATGACGCTTGCTTGGTTCCTTGATCTTATATATATTATAGGCTATTAATAGGTTATGCATCAAAGTAGCCTATTTTGCATTGATAAGCAAATATATTCTCAGTGACTGTTCAGACAGTAAACCAAACAATAGTGTAGCCTTATTTGAATTCCCCCCAAAATGTATTTTGATTAGAAATAATAACTACTGATTCCAGGCCACTGGTAAAAACTGCTGCGAGATATGTGCTTTTTTCTCCCTAACCAAAACATGTGGTTCTATTTTTAGGTGATAGGGGAATGAATACACAAGCAGCATTTCAAACTGGGATAATGTTTTAGGTTACACTGGCAAATATAAGAACATTTGCCGGGCATATTTTGTCATTATAAATCGAATTATTTCACACGGAGATATGGGAAGCTAAAAAGGCTAGCTAGCTTTCTATGTTTTTAGCCAGGCTAAAGCCAGCTGGCCAGGCCGCCAGCTGGCAATGGAAGGCAACTTTTTATGTTTTCACAAAATGAAAATACAAAAATAAATTGCCCCCTTGTGAATGGGAGTGGAACCGGTGAGGATGTCATTTTACCAGTAGGAGTCGACTACTCCAAAGGTCCCACTCCGCCCACGTGCACGCAAGCACGTAAATCAATGGCGTGGAGCTTGTAGTAACCTTAAAACGTACATTTCTCTCCACAGTGAAGAGCAGGCCCCTAAAAATGTTTGCCGTCGGCTCGGGGTCCCCCAAACAAATCTCGCTTAGGGCCCCCAAAAGGCTAGAGCTGGTCCTGTATAATGTGTTTACTATTATGCTTTGCTCCTGCTGTGGAGAGAAGGAGATAATGCAGCATGCCAAAAGCGGAGTTACACAATCCGAGGCGAAATTAAAAGCATCCAAGGCTGTTTTGGGTTTCACTTCCTCATGGAAAGACCCGATAATGAGCCAGTACAGTGTTCAGTGTTTTTCCTCTCTTCAGACAATTGTTTGAGACAAGACTAGATCACTCTTCTAACAGTCCTAAATAAACGTTTGGTTAATATCCCTTTGTACACTATTTTCAAAAGTTTAATAACCAATAGGAGATTGTTTTAATGGAGAGCTGTGGTTCCCAAGTTTTTCCACAGCGGTTTAGGAGAGCGCCCATAAGAACAATGTCGTGTCTTCGGCATCATTAAAGTGAAGACTTATTTTATCAAATCAATTCTCTGTAATTATTATTACGTGATTAAACTAATCATGTAAATGTAATTAACTAGGAAGTCGGGGCACCAAGGAAAATCTTCAGATTACAAAGTTATAATTTTCCTAATATAACCTTTCAGATATTTTAATATCTGATCAATTAGTCTTCTAATTAATGAGTTATTCTTTACCTCATGTTAGTCTCATTCCAAACATCGTAAATTGTTGGTTATCTGCACGAACCCAGCCTTTACTATGAATCATCCATACACCAATTGTCTTAATCATTTATTTACTAACTAACTAAATAATCACAGAAATGCATAACAAACAAACAAACAATAGGTATGATTAAAAGGAAATGATAGGGGATGTGCCCTAGTGGGCTAAATCGGTATGGTGGCTTGGTAGACAAAGGGACTGAGAAGGGCGGGAAAGATAAAAGACACAGTTGATAACTATAATAATTGAAATGCTAATCCTTTGCACATGAACGCTCACTCATTCGGGAATAATTGCAATCAATATATATACTGCTCAAAAAAATAAAGGGAACACTTAAACAACACATCCTAGATCTGAATGAAATAAATAATCTTATTAAATACTTTTTTCTTTACATAGTTGAATGTGTTGACAACAAAATCACACAAAAATAATCAATGGAAATCCAATTGATCAACCCATGGAGGTCTGGATTTGGAGTCACACTCAAAATTAAAGTGGAAAACCACACTACAGGCTGATCCAACTTTGATGTAATGTCCTTAAAACAAGTCAAAATGAGGCTCAGTAGTGTGTGTGGCCTCCACGTGCCTGTATGACCTCCCTACAACACCTGGGCATGCTCCTGATGAGGTGGCGGATAGTCTCCTGAGGGATCTCCTCCCAGACCTGGACTAAAGCATCCGCCAACTCCTGGACAGTCTGTGGCGCAACGTGGCGTTGGTGGATGGAGCGAGACATGATGTCCCAGATGTGCTCAATTGGATTCAGGTCTGGGGAACGGGCGAGCCAGTCCATAGCATCAATGCCTTCCTCTTGCAGGAACTGCTGACACACTCCAGCCACATGAGGTCTAGCATTGTCTTGCATTAGGAGGAACCCAGGGCTAACCGCACCAGCATATGGTCTCACAAAGGGTCTGAGGATCTCATCTCGGTACCTAATGGCAGTCAGGCTACCTCTGGCGACCACATGGAGGGCTGTGTGGTCCCCCAAAGAAATGCCACCCCACACCATGACTGACCCACCGCCAAACCGGTCATGCTGGAGGATGTTGCAGGCAGCAGAACGTTCTCCACGGCGTCTCCAGACTCTGTCACGTCTGTCACGTGCTCAGTGTGAACCTGCTTTCATCTGTGAAGAGCACAGGGCGCCAGTGGCGAATTTGCCAATCTTGGTGTTCTCTGGCAAATGCCAAACGTCCTGCACGGTGTTGGGCTGTAAGCCCAACCCCCACCTGTGGACGTCGGGCCCTCATACCACCCTCATGGAGTCTGTTTCTGACCGTTTGAGCAGACACATGCACATTTGTGGCCTGCTGGAGGTCATTTTGCAGGGCTCTGGCAGTGCTTCTCCTGCTCCTCCTTGCACAAAGGCGGAGGTAGCGGTCCTGCTGCTGGGTTGTTGCCCTCCTACGGCCTCCTCCACGTCTCCTGATGTACTGGCCTGTCTCCTGGTAGTGCCTCCATGCTCTGGACACTACGCTGACAGACACAGCAAACCTTCTTGCCACAGCTCGCATTGATGTGCCATCCTGGATGAGCTGCACTACCTGAGCCACTTGTATGGGTTGTAGACTCCGTCTCATGCTACCACTAGAGTGAAAGCACCGCCAGCATTCAAAAGTGACCAAAACATCAGCCAGGAAGCATAGGAACTGAGAAGTGGTCTGTGGTCCCCACCTGCAGAACCACTCCTTTATTGGGGGTGTCTTGCTAATTGCCTATAATTTCCACCTGTTGTCTATTCCATTTGCACAACAGCACGTGAAATGTATTGTCAATCAGTGTTGCTTCCTAAGTGGACAGTTTGATTTCACAGAAGTGTGATTGACTTGGAGTTACATTGTGTTGTTTAAGTGTTCCCTTTATTTTTTTGAGCAGTGTATATTTACGCTCAGTGTGTCGTCGTGATCTCTGTTGGAATCGTCCTTTTCTGTTGGAAAGTTCATCCGAGATTCTCTCTGCGTCCCTGGAGTATTCAGTTAGAATGGATACTTCAGAGTAACATTCAGAAATGCTCTTATAGATAGATGTTTCGGCGGTTGTCGGTCTTCACATTCAATGGTAAATAATTCCTAGCTGCAGACTAGTAATTAGTATCGAAGATTTGCTCTTATTCTGTAGGTATCGACAGTCTCAGAGTTTAACCACGTGGTATGGTTAAGAATTCAACAACCATTACAAAATTAGCTTATAGAGATTCGAGGTACACATGGTCTCTACTCTAACCTTAGCCCTCTCGGTAATCGAGGTACACTTGGTCTAAAGTTGGCTTCTCTAAGTGGGGGTTTTATTCGGAACAGCAGAAAGGCTGTCCCATGACGCCAGATCAATGTCTGTGCTCATGGGGCGGGCCAATGACTTAGTTAAGTTTAAAGGGGATTGGATTTTCTTTCATTAAACAGTTTAAAATCACATTACATAATTTCACAAATAGTTTCATCTTTACTCATTCATTTTATACAATAATTAGATGCAAATCTCATAACAGAGACTCTTGTATAAACAGAGTTATGGTAATGTGGCTGTATTGTCTCTCCATGAGGTCATAAACTTTAAACAATATGGACCGGTCGTAGCTGGATTCTCCACCGACCGGTTACACATTCTTCAAAACATGGATATTGTTCAGTTCTCAAGTTCTGTGAGGTAGAAGTTCCTTTGTTCTACTGTGAACCTTTCTCTCTCTATACTGCATGAGGGAGAGAGTCTCCTCCAGGAATTTATGACCTGAGATAATAGAGCCTGGGTGTAGGGGGAAGAGAGAGAAAGTTGGTGCTTGCTATATCCAAAGAGGGCCACGTCATGACAACAATGTTATCAACGCGTTTTTGAAAGTAGGCTAAATGTCCCAGCCCATATTATACTGTATGTGACACTGTACATTACACATTCACATGTCTTTTATCCATTTTGTTGGATCCATATTTCTCTCCTAATTGATGATTCTTTGTAATTTGCTACAGAAGATAAATATGCACACAGGAGACAATTGTGAAATCTCTGTTCATTCATAATTTATCCTATTGAAACATAACCACTCCGCTATTGAGTTCCCCCTACACTCTTCCAGTAAAGGTTGAATTCCAGCTGCATGCATATTATGGGCTCCTGTGCCGATAATCCAGAGTAGGAGCAAAGGTACAGGACGGCAGGCAGGCAGGCTCAGGGTCAGGGACAGGCAGAGTAGTCAGGTGGACGGGAACAGGGTCAGGACAGGCAAGAGTCAAAAACCAGGAGGACGAGAAAAAGAGAGGTAAGCTTGACAAACAAGACAAACTGGCACAGACAGACAGAAAACACAGGTATAAATACCCAGAAGATATGTGGGGAAGATGGGCGACACCTGGGGGGGTGGAGACAAGCACAAGGACAGGTGAAACATATCAGGGCGTGACAGTACCCCCCCCCCTTAGGAACGCCACCTGGGCGGACACCTGGTTGACTGGGGTGCCGGCGGTGAAAGTCGGCGATGAGGGCCAGGTCCAAGATATCTTTATCGGGAACCCAGCACCTCTCCTCCGGGCCATAACCCTCCCAGTCAACCAGGTACTGGAAACCCCTGCCCTCAGGAGGCATCTAACCGTGTACGCTGGCTGGCCATCGATGACACGCGGGAGGGATGGGCCTAGAAACAGAAGACAGGGGGCAGTCAGACATGGTTTTGACACTAGATAAAGAAAAGGAAGGAAAAATACGGAGGGTACGGGACAACAGAGGACGGACAGCAGAGGGGCTAATGATCTTGGAGCGGGGGGGAAAGGTCTCGGCTTCTGGGGTGTAGCCGAGGTACTATAGCGGTGTGCCAGCACCTCAGGCTTGACCTTCTTAAATACCGGTCGGTGCTGTGGAAGCGAACCACTTCCGGAGGTCCTGGTACTCTGTGGAGCTGGCGGAGAGGTCCGGGCAATTTCCAAGCCCCCAGGAAGACGTCCCTGGGCAGGCAGAACTGACTTCAGGCAATGAGTGTGGCAGGAAGGGCTCCAGCCAACGATGGCACCAGTAGCCCAGTCAATGGAGGGATTGTGTCGCTGGAACCAAGAGAATCCCAATAACACAGGAACCTGCAGACTCAAACAGCAAGAATTGGATAGTCTCGCTGTGGTTCCCCGACACTCATAGGTTGACGGGTGTGTTCTGGTGGGTGACCTGGCCTATAGAGTGCCATCCAGCGCTCTAACACCCATGGGAATGGAGAGGGGTTGAGTGGGGATGCCCAGCTCGGATGCCAGGGTAACGTCCATGAGACTCACATTGACCCCTGAGTCGATGAGTACCTGGAGAGACTTGGACTGGTCGCCCACAGCAGGGTGGCATGGAGAGGGGGGCGAGTAAGGGGAGAAGAACAATTATATTTAAGACATAGATGCCGGGGTCTTCCAGAGTTTATCAGCTGCAAGGTGGGATCCCTGAGTGAGCGATTGGGACCGCAATCGGACCTCTTCTCCCTCCTACGCTCCCATAGCCGACCATCGATCCAGATGGTTAAAGTGATGAGTGAGTTCAGATCCGTCGGTAGTTCTCGCTTCCGGGTTCCAGGTACCCTTCGCTGCTAGCGTGCGGAACTCCACCACATAGTCTGCCACACTGAGGGTGTCCTGCCGGGCAGCCTCTCTACCGGACACCAGAGCCTCAAACTTTTCTCACCTCTGCCACAAATACCTCCAGACTGAGGCAGACAGCGGATTGTTGCTCCCACACCGCTGTGGCCCAGGCGAGTACCCTCTCGGACATCAGCATAATAATGTACGCTATCTTCGAGCGGTCCGAGGGAAACGACGAAGGTTGCAGCTCGAAAACGAGGGAGCACTGGGAGAGAAAATCCCAGCAGGTTCTGAAATCTCCCTCGTAGCGCTCCGGGAGGGGTAAGCGGGTTCCCGGGAAACCGGGGTGACGGCGCTGCTACTAGACGGGTTACAGAGGGGCTGGGAGGTTACCGTCGTGATAGGCTGCCTAGTAGGCAACCCACAGAATTGCTCTCGCAATGCGTCCAAGGCTAGGTCGTGACATTCGGCCACAGCCTGGAACCCTTCCATCAGACCATGAAGAAACTCCTCGTGCCTACCAATGGTGGCTCCGTGTTGCGGAGCTGGTCCAAATCTGCTGGGTCAGTCATGGCCAGTTCGTACTATCAGGTATCAATGTACGACCCAAGTGCAGACTGTGTGAAGTAACAATGTTTATTGTAACAACAGGGGCAGGCAAACGACAGGTCAAGGCAGGCAGGGGTTGATAATCCAGAGTAGGAGCAAAGGTACAGGATGGCAGGCAGGCTATGGGTCAGGGACAGGCAGAGTTCAGTAATCCAGAGGTGGTGTAAAGGTAAAGAATGGCAGGCAGGCTCGGGGTCAGGGACAGGCAAGGGTCAAAAACCAGGAGGACGGGAAAAAGTGAGGCTGAGAGAGGACAGGAGCTGACAGGACAAACGCTGGTAAGCTTGACAAACAAGACGAACTGGCACAGATAGACAGAAAACACAGGTAGAAATACCCAGAGGATAAGTGGGGAAGATGGGTGACACCTGGAGGGGTTGAAGACAAGCACAAGGACAGGTGAAACAGATCAGGGTGACAACCGTAAAAAAAAATAATGACAGCTGTGATGGAAACAGGATGTTTTGGCACAATTTTATAAATGCAGAGACATAATTTGTTCATTGGACATGGTGGGATCTTTTTGTGTCTGTAAAATTAATTATGCAAGAAATGGTATTGAAAATGCCTTTATGCACAAATATTGATATAATAACCATCACCCGAAGTAACTTGGAGTCGTGCTTTGATATGGTACGTTGTCCTCCCACTACGACTTGGGAAACTATGCAGTGTACTAGGCTACAGATGAAATACTGTAAGTTTGATTAACTTCACAGGGTGCTGAAAGTGAACAGTGATGAGCTAGATGCTCCTTTCCAATAAATATTGAATGTCTTATTCTGGTAACATGATGATCAATGATTGACTGCCGTTTGACAAATAACAATATCCCTAATAATCTAATCTTGTAGACTAGCCTACCCTCACTGTATCTGAGAGCTGTTGGCTAGAGTGCACTTGCCAGAGTGGGCACATTTACTATTTAACGCAACACTTTTTGTGATCGGTAGATGTTTTGTTTTTTTGGTACATGAAAACTTAAGCGAAAAACAACATTTTGTGTGCACTATGTCACCATGCAACAAGTGGTGGAAATGTGCATATTTTCTTTTTAGAATATTCACATGAAAATCTGGCACCAATTGGATGGAAACCTAGCTAGTGGCACTGTTATCCCACAGCTGTGGTTCATGACAGTTGATGTCAGTAATGAGGCTGTATAACCCATTGGTGTATCATTTTACTAACGGACACTTAAGTGATGATGCCCGAAAAGCCGGTGTTTGGAGGATATATTGGCACGGGTGTTGTTAGGCCAGAGACGAAGTCATGGGCCGGCGAACCGTGCGAATATATCCTCTAAACACTGGCTTCGAGGGCATTATCACTTTTATACAACGGGTTACCAACATATTCAAATAATGGTTGACATTTTCATTAAACACGTTATTTTGATGAATTTATTCATACTATTTCATCCTTCCACAAAATATAGTCCCGACACAAATCTAGGGTTGCTACCCAAGCCGGCTGGTTGTTTGTTCTATCGGTTCAGTTGCTAGAGACGCGACCCAGTCGTTCAGTCTTTTTGTTCTGTATCTATGGACGCGACCTGGTTGTTCGTCCTAAATGTTCCATTGTCATACTAGCTGGCAAAGTTCTTATCCCTTGCTTGCTAGCTAGCCAACTATGGCTAACTTACTGTCAAGTCAAACAATGCAGCCAGAATAACAACAAAGTAGCTGCATTTGCATTTGTTTAATCTGTTTTCTAGTGACATGTATTTGGATACATCCATAACAATGAGCTAATGAGGAACGATTTCGCCTGGCATAGAAAATGTGCTCACTCGTCAGGAAACTGTGGTTCAGAGGAGCTAGCCAACAACACAGCTAACACAATCACTTCAAACTGAAGCTGGAAAGACTGCAAACTAGCTGCACTTCGTTTCTTTTTACCAGTTTTTTATTGATAGTTCTTTGTATATATCCATAAAAATGATGCTGATTCATGATTTCATGATTTAGACTCCCGACATATTCATTACTATGGGACAGCTGGAGATCGAATTTGAATATTGAAACAATGTTGCAAATGTTGGAGAGACAGACAGCAATGTTTTTACAAATCTCTGTTGTTGAAAACTAAATGTTAGTCTGACAGAAATGTGAGATAATGTCTAGATGCTTTTTATAGTGGAGATCAAGTTTATATATTGCCTGGCTGGACTAATGAGACAGTGGATTGCGCAGTCAGATGGAACAGAGTAAGTAGGCATTTAACTTGATAGATTTAGCTGGTGGTAACTTGTAGAATAGACAATGGCTGGAATGCAGGTTTTAACCAATCAGCATTCAAGATTGACTCACCTGTTGTATAATCAGCTATACAGTATGGGTTATTGAACTCTCTTACTTTTAGATACAGAGAGAAACTACAATATCTGTTTTACACTATATCACTCTACCCTTCTCTCCCTCAGTCTCTCAGCCAATGACCTCACTTCAGAAGGTGGGCGGAGCTTGGCCAAAGCACTGAAAGACAATAAAATGCTCCGAATTTTCTGGTATGACTTGAATTAACCTCCATTTATGCCTGTCTCATGTTCACAAGACTTGAAAATGTGTATCTGTGTCTTGGAGTACAGTACAGTTTAAATGTGTGTTGTCTTGTTGTAGGTTGGTGCAAAATGAGTTGTCAGATGATGTAGCACCAGACATGGCAGAACTGATCAGATCCAACACGGGTCTATCTCACCTCTGGTAAGGACAGTCTCAACACACTCCCAACAACCAATAATAAAGTTTAGTTTCTGAATTAACCAGAAAGTGAACAAAAGTTATTTCTGAATGTTAATAAAAGTTAGCCGGTTAACCTAGTGATCCCTCTTTGCCACTCTGCACAGGTTAATCAATAATCAGCTGACAGTGGGTGGAATCAGACAGCTGTCAGAGGCTCTCTCCCACAACACATCAATCAAAGAAATCAGGTGAGTATATGCAACTTCACACTCATGCTTGCTTAAAGGCACATTCCGCTATTTTTTTAACCAGGTTAATAATAGTATTTGATATTATCCTTAGATACATTTTTATTTCAACACATCTTTCACCATTTTCACTTTGAAATGGCTGTTGGTCTTTGAATACATTACTGGTTCCTGATTATCATGTGCTCTGTCATCACTCACCCACAGTTTGAAAGGAAACTGTCTTTCTGAAGAGGAAGAGAAGCTGTTTGAGGCTGAGGGAAG
This sequence comes from Salmo trutta, assembly GCF_901001165.1. Classification (NCBI taxonomy): domain Eukaryota; kingdom Metazoa; phylum Chordata; class Actinopteri; order Salmoniformes; family Salmonidae; genus Salmo; species Salmo trutta. The sequence goes on from NC_042959.1 coordinate 59,684,295, forward strand.
GCTACGCTTCCACTGAGGAGACAGAACTGAGCTGAAGCGTGTGTGTGTGTGTGTGTGCGCATGTACATTGGTCACATCTGTTACCGAAACTTAGAGAACCTTTGTTTGTTTTGCGCATACTACATAGGAAATATTTTTACATACTGTATATGTACAGTGCATTCGGAAAGTATTCAGACCCCTTGACTTTTTCCACATTTTGTTACTTCACAGCCTTATTCTAAAACTGATTAAATAGTTTTTTTATACAAATCTACAAATAATACCCCATAATGATAAAGCAAAAACAGGTTTTTAGAAAATGTACTCAGTACTTTGTTGAAACATCTTTGGCAGCGATTACAGCCTCGAGTCTTCTTGGGAATGACGTTACAAGCTTGGCACACCTGTATTTGGGGAGATTCTCCCATTCTTCTCTGCAGATCCTTTCAAGCTCTGTCAGGTTGGATGGGGAGCGTCACTGCACAGCTATTTTCAGGTCTCTCCAGAGATATTAGATCGGGTTCAAGTCCGGGCCCTGGCTGGGCCACTCAAGGACATTCAGAGACTTGTCCCAAAGCCCCTCCTGCATTGTCTTGGCTGTGTGCTTAGGGTCGTTGTCCTGTTGAAAGGTGAACATTCGCCCCAGTCTGAGGTCCCAAGGGCTCTGGAGCAGGTTTTCATCAAGGATCTCTCTGTACTTTGCTCTGTTAATCTTTCCCTCGATTCTGAATAGTCTCAGAGTCCCTGCTGCTGAAAAACATCCCCACAGCATGATGCTGCCACTACCATGCTTCACTGTAGGGATGGTGCAAGGTTTCCTCCAGACATGACGCTTGGCATTCAGGCCAAAGAGTTCAATCTTGCTTTCATCAGACCAGAGAATCTTGTTTCTCATGGTCTGAGAGTCCTTTAGGTGTCTTTTGGCAAACTCCAAGCGGGCTGTCATGTGCCTTTTTACTGGGGAGTGGCTTCTGTCTGGCCACTCTAACATAAAGGTTGTCCTTCTAGAAGGTTCTCCCATCTCCACAGAGGAAATCTGGAGCTCTGTCAAAATGACCATCGGGTTCTTGGTCACCTCTCTGACCAAGGCCCTTCTCCCCCGATTGCTCAGTTTGCCCGGGCAGCCAGGTCTAGGAAGAGTCTTGGTGGTTCCAAACTTTTTCCATTTAAGAATGATGGAGGTCACTGGGTTCTTGGGGACCTTCAACGCTGCAGATTTTTTTTGGTACCCTTCCCCAGATCTTTGTCTCGACACAATCCTGTCTCAGAGCTCTACGGACAATTCCTTCAACACCATGGCTTGGTTTTTGCTCTGAAATGCACTGTCAACTGTGGGACCTTATAAAGACAGGTGTGTGCCTTTCCAAATCATGTCCAATCAATTGAATTTACCACAGGTGGACTCCAATCAAGTTGTAGAAACATCTCAAGGAATATCAATGGAAACAGGATGCACCTGAGCTCAATTTCGAGTCTCATAGCAAAGGGTCTGAATACTTATGTAAATCACTTTGTCATTATGCAGTATTGTGTGTAGCTTGATGAGATGGAAAAAATATTTAAATGTTTTAGAATAAGGCTGTAATGTAACAAAATGTGGGAAAAGGGAAGGGGTCTGAATACTTTCTGAATGCACTGTAGGCTAGGTGCATGTGCACTTGATAGGTGCAAGTTTCCACTAAATTCTCAGCTGCATCTGATTCAGTAATAAATGTCACAAGGTTGTAGTCTCTTGTGGACGGATGCGCTGGGCGACCGAGATTACAAAGGTTGGAGGCTCAATAAACTCGAATGACCTTACTGTGAATATGCACTCTTCAAAATCTCCACTCAGTATTGTTGCTTGTACTTGCACCCCAAAAGTGTACCATCTGGGTTAACTTGGTTGAGTTTACAATAACAGCTTAGACATATGTCAGCCTCACTGACTAAGGTCTACCATACGGGTTGCCATCCCAGATTCTAATAAAATAAATATTTTGTGAGAAAATAAACACATTAATACACCACAGAGTACATCTATAATATCTGGGTAAGTACAAGGTTGTCACTAGGTCTTTCACAGGATTTAGCTATTTAAAGTGAAGTGTAACTTTATAGTTACCAATGAGCAATTTCTATATAATGACTTATTACTCATTACCAAGTGAAAATACCTATAAACAAAAGATGAGCTTCTACTTTAGTGAACGTTATTGCAACATGTAAAATTACATTACAATAATAATAATTTTTATTGTTAGATTAATAATTTGATTAAACAAAGATATAAGCCTACTCAATAACATCAAAATAACTATTCTAGTGGTGACTCAAATCTGTAGCCTATAGTATGGTGAGTAGCCTAGACATCTAGCTAATTTAGCCTAGTTGGCTAGCTGTGCGGTACTGGAATGCATAGCTTTTAATACTGGCATAGAGCAGTAGAGTAGAGGTGATTGCAAAAGTTGCAAACATGGGGGGAAAGGTTTGTAGCCTATGCGCCGGAAAAATGTTGGCCTTTTATAATGGCATTTCATGCAATTCTGCATCATTTTAGATGACTGAAGACTTGAACAGATTTTCTTTTAACCTCACAAATGATCGGAATGACAGCCTACTTTGACACTGACAAGCTGAGAATCTGAGATCAATAAAAACGACCCTGTCTTGAATCCATCAATAACCTAGGCGTGTGGAGACACCCATATTATACAATATGAGGAGGAAATTATAGTCCTAAAAAAGTTTTCCTGTTTCACTGACTCACCCAATGATGCACAGCTCACTCACCCGTGATCGCTGATGCCCTTGTGTAAAACAAAACTGCTGAAATACCGCGAAAGGCCTGTTTTGGCTGCATGTTCACTGATAGATTTGCCGCACGTTCCCAATTGTAGGCGTGCCTTGTGATTTGGCTACACACAATCCACAGCTAGGATATTTTTTTATAATCTATTGATCCTCTGTGTTTAAATTATAGGGCTACTCCTGATGTAGTCTTCTGAATTATTTCATTTCTCTCTGAACAGAGAACAGCCATTCTATAACTTTGGCAAATGTATTTCAATTATCAGGGGTGCTGTGGCACCTCCAGCACCCTTCCCGTGGCTATGATTCTGTAAGGAAATTAATGAAGTGCAATGGTGGAGAGATGAGAGTTGCAAGCTCATGTCTATCAGAGCAGAGAGAGGGAAAGTGAATGTCATTTTAGTTCTGTTGAGAGATACAGGCACACTTCTCTCTCTCACCACAGCAATGGCCACACGTTGGTCTATAGGTATTTGTATTTATTATGGATCCCCATTAGCTGCTGCCTGGGGTCCAGCAAAATTTAGGCAGTTTATACCATTTTAAAAACATTACAATACATTCACAGATTTCACGACACTCTGTGTGCCCCTACTCCACCACTACCACATATCTACAGTACAAAATCCATGTGCACGTGTGTGTATAGTGCGTATGTTATCGTGTGTGTGTGTAAGCATGTGTCTGTGCCTATGTTTGTGCTGCTTCACAGTCCCCGTTGTTCGATAGACAGTTTACAATCCAGGGTTACTCCAAGCAGTTTAGTCTCCTCAACTTGCTCAATTTACACACTATTCATTACAAAATTTAATTGATGTTTAGGGTTTAGTGAATGATCTGTCCCAAATACAATGCTTTAAGTTTTAGACTAACTTATTCCTTGCCTCCCACTCTGTAACTAACTCCAACTCTTTGTTAAGTGTTGCAGTCATTTCAGTCACTGTAGTAGCTGACATGTATAGTGTTGAGTCATGGCTTCACTCAAAGCCAGTGGCATGTCATTTGTAAAGATGGAAAAAAGTAAGGGGGCTTAACTGCTGCCCAGTGGAATTCCTGATTCTACCTGGATTGTGTTGGAGAGGCTTCCATTAAAGAACACCCTCTGTGTTCTGTTAGACAGGTAACTCTTTATCCACAATATAGCAGGGGGTGTAAAGCCATAACACATATATTTTTTACAGCAGCAGACTGTGATCAATAATGTCAAAAGACACACTGAAGTGTAACAAAATGTCCTTCCCTATAAGCATGCTGAAAGTTTGTTGTCAATTTGTTTACTGTAAAATAGCATATCTGGTCAAACACATTTTTTCCCAAAAGTTTACTCAGGGTTGGTAACATGCTGATTGGTTGGCTATTTGAGCGAGTAAAGGGGGCTTTAATATTCTTAGGTAGCGGGATGACTTTTGCTTCCCTTCAAGCCTGAGAGTTCCTCTGTCCAGAGTCTGTGTTCTTTTGCCGATCTTAATCTTTTCTTTTTATTGGCCAGTCTGAGATATGGCTTTTTCTTTGCAACTCTGCCTAGAAGGCCAGCATACCGGAGTCGTCTCTTCACTGTTGATGTTGAGACTGGTGTTTTGCGGGTAGTATTTAATGAAGCTGCCAGTTGAGGACTTGTGAGGCGTCTTTTTCTCAAACTAGTCACTCTAATGTACTTTTCTCTTGCTCAGTTGTGCCTTGAGGCCTCCCACTCCTCTTTCTATTCTGGTTAGAGCCAGTTTAAGCTGTTCTGTGAAGGGAGTAGTACACAGAGTTGTACGAGATCTTCAGTTTCTTGGCAATTTCTCGCATGGAATAGCCTTTATTTCTCAGAACAAGAATAGACTGACGAGTTTCAGAAGAAAGTGCTTTGTTTCTGGCCATTTTGAGCCTGTAATTGAACCCACAAATGCTGATGCTCCAGAAAATAGTCTAAAGAAAGCCAGTTTTATTGCTTCTTTAATCAGAACAAAAGTTTTCAGCTGTGCTAACATAATTGCAAAAGGGTTTTCTAATGATCAATTAGCCTTTTAAAATGCTAAACTTGGATTAGCTAACACAATGTGCCATTGGAACACAGGAGTGATGGTTGCTGATAATGGGCCTCTGTACACCTATGTAGATATTCCATTAAAAATCAGCCGTTTACAGCTACAATAGTCCTTTACAACATTAACAATGTCTACGCCGTATTTCTGATCAATTTGATGTTATTTTAATGGACCAATTTTTTTGCTTTTCTTTCAAAAACAAGGACATTTCTAAGTGACCCCAAACTTTTGAACTGTAGTGTGCTTGGATATGTAGTGTCAGCGTTTGTTGCTGGCATGTCATGCCTAAGTTTACGAGTCTTGCCAATTAAAAAAATCATTAAAGCAGTTGGCAATATCAGTTGCTTTTGTGATGAATGAGCCATCTGATTCAATGAATGATGGAGCTTTCATTGAAGGTGCTCCAAAGCTTTTTACTATCATTCTTTATGTCATTTATCTTTGTTTCATAGTGTAGTTTCTTCTTCTTTTTATTCAGTTTAGTCTCATGATTTCTCAATTTGCAATACGTTTGCCAATCGGTTGTGCAGCCAGACTTATTTGTCATTCCATTTCTCTTATCCCTCTCAACCATATCGGTTTTAAATTCCTCATCAAACCACGGGGATTTAACAGTTTTTACAGTCATTTTCTTAATAGGTGCATGCTTATTTGTAACTGGAATAAGCAATTTCATAAATGTGTCAAGTGCAGTGTCTGTCATTACACACCATGGACCAACAAATATTCTTTACATCAACAACATAGGAATTACTACAAAACTTATTGTATGACCTCTTATACACTATATTAGGCCCAGCCTTTGGAACTTTTTCCTAGATATGGCTACTATATTGTGATCACTACATCAGATGGATCGGGATACTGCTTTCAAGCAAATGACTGCAGCATTCGTAAAGATGTGATCAATACATGTTGATGATTTGATTATTGTGCTGCTTGTAACTATCCTGGTAGGTTGACTGATAATCTGAACCAGGTTACAGTTTGAAGCTTTTTCTTGAGTTGGCAGCTTGATGAAAGTCAGTCAATATTTAAATCACCCAGAAAATATACCTCTCTGTTGATATCACATACATTATCAAGCATTTCACACATGTTATCCAGATACTGACTGTTAGCACCTGGTGGTCTATAGCAGCTTCCCACCAGAATGGGCTTTAGGTGAGGCAGATGAACCTGTAGTCATATTACTTCAACAGTATTTAACATGAGATCCTCTCTAATATTTACAGGAATGTGGTTCTGAATATAAACAGCAACACCTCCACCATTGGCATTTGTCTCTTTTCTGTAATGTTATAACCTTGTATTGCTACCACTGTATCAAGGTATTATCTAAGTCAGTTTCAGAGATAGTCAGAATATGAATGTCATCTGTTACTAGCAAGTTATTGATTTCGTGAACTCTGTCATTATGGTAGGGATTAACTGAGCTGGGTTTGGGTCATTGATAAATGATTGTCTCAACGCAGCCTTATAATGCTGTGAAATGATCCAGGAACCCAAATGATTTGGGTGGATCTCACCCTCCTTATAAAACGTGTGGGACCTCACGCAATACATTTGTATTGGTTTTATTTAATTAAAACAGTGGACAAGACAATCATCTGTAGGCTATGGGCTACTCATGTTAAATTGGCAACAGTAATGCAACACGATGGATCGGATGCTTGAGGAAAAAACGGATTACACAAAAAACATTCAGTCTCAGTAGCAAATTGACATAAATTTGCTACGATGGGTTTGTATCACGTCACACAGGTAGCTAAATCGTATTTTTTATTTGGTTACGAGTGAGTAAGTTTACATGCACAGTAATAATTTGACATTAAACTGATTATGACACTATTATGCATTAGTCATGTAAACACCTTACTCTGCTTATATCGGCGAAAGTTAAAATCGAAGTAAGCATACGCTGATTAAACACCTGGTTTTCTAAGCAATCTTTCAAATTATTAAGACATGTTTGGGAAAGCGTGATTTACCGTGGAGCGATTACAAGTTGCGAAAACCCTATATTAAAAATAAGCAGATAACAGCATGCCAAAAGTGCGGTCGCAGTCCGAGGCGAAATTATGCGCATCCAAGGCTGTTTTTGGTTTCACTTCCTCAAAGAACCAGTACTGTGATCAGTGTTTTTTTTCTCCTGACATTGTTTGAGACAAGACTAGATTCATATTCTAAGAGTCCTGGAGAAACGTTTTGTTATTATCTTGTCGTACGCTATTTAATGGTTTAATTAATAAACAAGACTGGAGTTTGTTTTTGGGAGAGCTCTGGTTCCCGAGTTTTTCCGCGGCGGACTAGGACAGGGCGGCTAAGAACAATGTTATCAAAGGTTCTGACGGTATGTATAGCCAGCCCATATACGTATACCGTACGAGATAGCCTACTATAGATTACTATAATGTATTTTATCCGTACTGTTGGATCATTTTCTCCTAACTGGTTATCTGACTAGAATTCCTTACATTTTCCAGTAAATACAGGCAGCTGAAGCCATGTATATTATGGACTCCAGTGCCGAGGAAGCCGGTGCTGGACTAACGGGCCATGTGTCCACTGTCCAAATGCTCAACTTGCACCGTGAGCTACTGGTTTCTCAGGTGAAGAGCACGCAGTGCATTATGGATAACCTCCTACAAAGTGGTTTTCTGTGTATCGAGGATGCAGAATTGATCCAGCGCGCAGCCACCAAGACTGACCAGGTAATTTGCCATAGGAGGGTTTCAGAGAGGACACATGTCCATTTGGACCACACACATTAAATGGCAAAGTACCCATCACAAAGACATTCTCTTGCATTCACTAATACAGACTAGGCCCTAACTAAAATGGACTAATTGATTTTAAGATAAGAAAATATAAAGACAAGACTTGATTTTGCAATACAATGACATTTGGTATGCTGACAGTATATTACCTGTGAAAAATCCTGTTTGGCCACATTAATCAAAATGTGGGAAGTAATATTAATTAAATATTAATTACTGGTAAGTAAACATGATTGCCATCGTGCAGGTGCATAAAATAGGGAAACTGTTAGCTGCCAAATTATTATTAAATATTGAATCACTGTAAAGTAAATATGATTTACTTATGATTGACATTGCGCAGGTGCGTAAAATCCTGGAATTGGTCCAAAGCAAAGGGGAGCAGGCATGTGAATACTTCCTATATATTCTCTACAAAGTTTATGATGCATACATAGACCTCCAACCATGGCTTAAAGAGATCAACTACCAGCCACCAGACTTCATACGGGACATACCAGTGAAGAACACGGACCCTAGTAAGTATGTCAGTAGACTGTATGGTGCTGCACTTCATATGTGTTATTGGAATTTTACTTAACAATAAAAAATTAAAAATACAGTGCATTGATAATGTAAGCTATTAGAGAATCATGAGGGCAACTACTGTATATTTTGGCTGAATATCAGTGGTTGAGAATCAGACTGCAGTGTATTCTCCCTACCCCTCTTCTCAGTTAGTAGGTACTGTGAGAAGCTGAGGCACGAGCTGGGCCGAGACACACGCTTCATTGCCTCCTACGCCCAGCGAGAGGAAACCCTGCTGGAGGAGCTCTATACAGACACCCTGATGGAGCTCCTGAATGACCGCAATGAGAGCCTGGGCCACCTGGAGGGTCTGGAGCAGCTCCTGGGAGAGCAGGGTGTCTTTAACTCACAGGCAGAGACGGTGCTCATCACAGGGGATGCTGGGGTGGGCAAGTCCATCCTCCTTCAGAAGCTCCAGAGGCTGTGGTCCAAGAGGGAGCTGGAACAGGCAGACGCCATGTTTTTCTTCAAGTTCCGCTGTAGGATGTTCAGCACATTCAAGGAGACAGACGAGATCTCACTGAGGGACCTGCTTTTCAAATACAACTGCTACCCCGACCAGGATGCGGATAATGAGGTGTTCAGCTACATCCTCCGCTTCCCTGAAAAGGTTCTCTTTACGTTTGACGGCTATGATGAGATCCAGGCTGATCTGGACCTGGTGAATGAGCCTGAGGTGGTTTCTCCAGAGGAGAGGACTCACCCCCTTCTGGTGCTCATGAACCTGCTCTGTGGGAAGCTGCTCAATGGTTCCCGGAAGGTCCTGACGGCTCGGACAGGCACCGAGGTCCAGAGCAGGGTGATCCGGAAGAGGGTGGCGCTGCGTGGGTTCTCTCCGGCCCACCTTCAGACCTACACCAACCTGCACTTCAAGGAGCAGGAGCACCGGGACCTGGTCTCAGTCCAGCTGGATGCCAGCCCCCACCTCTGTGGCCTCTGCTCCATCCCCCTCTTCTGCTGGATCGTCTTCAAGAGCTTTAAACACCTGCGCTCAGTCTATGACGACTTTGAGTTGCCAGAGGCTTGCGTGACCCTCACTAATATATTCCTCCTGCTGTCTGAAGTCTTCTTCAGCCGGAGGGCCACTCCCCCACCTGTCCTCCTGAAGAGAAACACCAGGTGCCCCGCTGATACCTTCAGGGCAGGGCTGAGGCCGCTGACAGCCTTCTCCAAGCTGGCTCTGCTGGGCATGGAGAGAGGAGGCTTTGTGTTCGACCAGGAGGAGGTGGCCTCCTGTGGCCTGACTGAGGAGGACCTTCAGGTGGGTTTCCTCCGACCGGTCAGCCGCTACGATGCCTGTGAAAACCCTTCCACCTTTGAGTTCCTTCACCTCACCCTACAGTCCTTCTTGGCTGCATTCTCCCTGGTTCTGGACGAACAGGCCAGCGTAGGAAACATCCTCAAGTTCTTCACCGAGTGCAGCAGGAGGGTCAACACTTCTTGTTTATCGTGTGTCGTCCACTGCATCAGTGGCTCCTCCAAACCCAGGGAAAAGGACCCGTTCAAGACCAACGAGCATCTCCAATATGCCAACCTCTTCCTGTGTGGACTGCTGTCTAAGACCAACGCCGGCTTGCTGGTGCACATGGTTCCTGCAGCGCTACTGAAGAGAAAGCGGGCGGTCCTCAAGTCCTACCTGTCCACCAGCGTGAGGTCCCACCTCCGCGGTTTGCCACTCTACAGCACAGAGCAGGAGGGCAGCAAGGTGCATGTCCTGCCCAACTTCCTGTGGATGCTGCGCTGCATCTTCGAGACAGGAAGTAAAGAGGTGGCCCAGCTGACTGCGAAGGGCATCACAGCTGACTACATCAAGCTGGGCTACTGTAATGTGTTCTCTGGCGACTGCAGTGCCATCAACTTTGTGCTGCAGCACCGGCGGAAGAGGCTAGGGGTGGACATGGACAACAACAACATCAGTGACTATGGGGTCAAGCAGCTCAGGCCTTCATTCAGTAAGATGACCGTGGTGAGGTGAGGAATTCGAATACACGCAGATGGAAACAGTTTGTATTTTATGCCACTGTTTACATGAAAGGTACACTTGTTTACAAAAAAAACATTGGCAAATCATTTCTTACTGCTATAAGAAATACTAGTATAACTAACTATAAAGAATAACTTTTCAGCTAAATTAGTTTTTCCATTTCAGATTGTGTGTCAATCAGATCTCAGACAGCAGCATTGAGGTACTGGCTGAGGAGCTTATCAAACACAGAGTGGTGGAGGTTCTGGGGTGAGTCAGTGTCTATCAGGGTCAACTTGCCTGTCAAACTTTAGTACTGTATTGTGCTGTATGACAAAATTCCTACGACGTGACTGTGACTGTCTTTCTGTTGTCTTGATTTGACAGACTTTACAATAATCACATTACGGACATCGGAGCCAAGCTAATCGCTCATATCATTGAGGAATGTCCAAAGTTAAGAGTTGTCAAGTATGTAAATGAATATGTCCAATCAATTATATAATTACTTGTTTATAAATGAAAATGTTTATTTTTGGCACTTTGATTTGTTCAAAGGCTTGGCAGCAACAAGTTCACCAGTGTGGGTGGCAGGTATCTGGCCAGTGCCATTCAGAAGAGCTCATCTATCTTTGACGTGGGGTAAGTGCACTATTACAATTCTTAAAAAAAAAAAATGGATCAGAGTGCATGAGATGGATTGTTCCTGTTTTTCAGAATGTGGGGGAACAGCATTGGTGATGAAGGAGCAAGAGCATTCGCAGAGGCCCTGAGGAATCACCCAAGTCTTACCAACCTCAGGTGAGATGGATGGCAAGAAATGTCCTCGTTATCAATTCTCTGAATAAGTACAGTTGAAGTCAGAAGTTTACATACACCTTAGCCAAATACATTTAAACTCAGTATTTCACAATTCCTGACATTTAATCTGAGTAAAAATTCTCTGTCTTAGGTCAGTAAGGATCACCACTTTATTTTAAGAATGTGAAATGTCAGAATAATAGTAGAGAGAATGATTTATTTCAGCTTTTATTTCTTTCATCACGTTCTCAGTGGGTCAGAAGTTTACATACACTCAATTAGTATTTGGTAGCATTGCCTTCTTATTCTATGGGATTGAGGTTAGGGCTTTGTGATTGCCACTCCAGTACCTTGACTTTGTTGTCCTTAAGCCATTTTGCCACAACTTTGGAAGTATGCTTGGGGTCATTGTCCATTTAGAAGACCCATTTGCGACCAAGCTTTAACTTCCTGACTGATGTCTTGAGATGTTGCTTCAATATATCCACATCATTTTCCTACCTCATGATGCCATCTATATTGTGAAGTGCACCAGTCCCTCCTGCAGCAAAGCACCCACACAACATGATGCTGCCACCCCCATGCTTCACGGTTAGGATGGTGTTCTTCGGCTTGCAAGCGTCCCCTTTTTTCCTCCAAACATAATGATGGTCATTATGGCCAAACAGTTCTATTTTTGTTTCATCAGACCAGAGGAAATTTCTCCAAAGGTATGATATTTGTCCCCATGTGCAGTTGCAAACTGTAGTCTGGCTTTTTTAAGGCGGTTTTGGAGCAGTGGCTTCTTCCTTGCTGAGCGCCCTTTCAGGTTATGTCAATATAGGACTTGTTTTACTGTGAATATAGATACTTTTGTACCTGTTTCTTCCAGCATCTTCACAAGGTCCTTTGCTGTTGTTCTGGGATTGATTTGCACTTTTCGCACCAAAGTACGTTCATCTCTAAGAGACAGAACGCGTCTCCTTCCTGAGCGGTATGACGGCTGCGTGGTCCCATGGTGTTTATACTTGCGTACTATTGTTTGTACAGATGAACGTGGTACCTTCAGGCGTATGGAAATTGCTCCCAAGGATGAACCAGACTTGTGGAGGTCTACAATTGCTTTTCTGAGGTCTTGGCTGATTTCTTTTGATTTTTCTATGATATCAAGCAAAGAGGTACTGAGTTTGAAGGTAGGCCTTGAAATACATCCACAGGTACACCTCCAATTGACTCAAATCATGTCAATTAGCCTATCAGAAGCTTCTAAAGCCATGACATCACTTTCTGGAATTTTCCAAGCTGTTTAAAGGCACAGTCAACTTAATGTATGTAAACTTCTGACCCACTGTATTTGTGATACAGGGAATTATAAGTGAAATAATCTGTCTGTAAACAATTGTTGGAAAAATTACTTGTGTCATGCACAAAGTAGATGTCCTAACCGACTTGCCAAAACTATAGTTTGTTAACAAGAAATTTATGGAGTGGTTGAAAAACGAGTTTTAATGACTCCAACATAAGTGTATGTAAACTTCTGACTTCAACTGTGTGGCACTGATTGTGCCATGTCTTTTTCAGTTCTCCCAAAACTGTGGTTAAGGTCAGAAATAAGGAAGTATAACCCATTGGTGTATAATTTTACGCACATGTAGCTACAGTATGGGTTACTGAACTCCCTTACTCACAAACACTGAAACTACAGCATCTATTTTACAGTATCACTCTGCGTCATAGTAATATCATTACCTAAAGTAATACAGTATACTTATGTATTACTAATAGTAATTATATTTCTATGCTCTTCTCTCCCTTAGCCTCTCAGCCAATGGCATCACTTCAGAAGGTGGGAGGAGCTTGGCCGAAGCACTGAAAGGCAACACAATGCTCAGAATCTTCTGGTAGGACAATCTTATTCATACATCAAATTTCTGTGACAGTATGTGTCTCTGTATATTTAATGTGTATTTGTGCTTTGGAGTTAACACAGTTTAAATGTGTGTTGTCTTGTTGTAGGTTGGTGCAAAATGAGTTGTCAGATGATGTAGCACCAGACATGGCAGAACTGATCAGATCCAACACGGGTCTATCTCACCTCTGGTAAGGCCAGTCTCAACACACTCCCAACAACCAATAATAAAGTTTAGCTTCAGAATTAACCAGAAAGTGAACAAAAGTTATTTCTGAATGTTAATAAAAGTTAGCCGGTTAACCTAGTGATCCCTCTGTGCCACTCTGCACAGGTTAATCAATAATCAGCTGACAGTGGGTGGAATCAGACAGCTGTCAGAGGCTCTCTCCCACAACACATCACTCAAAGAGATCAGGTGAGCGTACGCAATGTCGCTCACTTAAAGGCACATTACTAAATAAATTTGTATCACGTTAATAATAGTATTTGATATATTCCTTAGATACATTTTTATTTCAACACATCTTTCACCATTTTCACTTTGTAATGGCTGTGGGTCTTTGAATACATTACTGGTTCCTGATTATCATGTACTCTGTCATCACTCACCCACAGTTTGAAAGGGAACTGTCTTTCTGAAGAGGAAGAGAAGCTGTTTGAGGCTGAGGGAAGGCTACGCTTCCACTGAGGAGACAGAACTGAGCTGGAGAGTGTGTAGATTGGTCTCGTCTGTTACCGAAACGTAGAAGTTCTTTGTGTATTTTCTTGCATACTACATTTGGTAAATATTTGAACATACTGCATTAGCTAGGTTATTCTGGCATATGGGTAAAAGTCTTGACCCATAAAAACACTTCCCTCAGTCATATTTGTCCATAATGAATGTCTTTGTATTTAGGGATTTGAAACCGGAGGTGCCGTTCTCAGAGAGGAAGTCTTTAATGTAACTTTTTTACTAGCTCGACTTTAGTTTGAAACAAATCAACTTATATAGTAAGGGCAAACTGTCCCTTGTTTAAGCACTTTCAGTTAACCACGGAACATCTTATCATTATGCAAAGCAAATCCATTGTTTTAATCCAGCTTCTACCCCAAGCCATAAGACTGCTGAACAATTAATCAAATGGTCACTGGACTATTACATTGACCCCCCCCCCCCCATTTGTTTTGTACATTGCTGCTACTCGCTGTTTATTATCTATGCCTAGTCACTTCACCCCTACCTATGTGTACAAATGACCTCTAACCTGTACCCCTGCACACTGACTCGGTACCGGTACCCCCTATATATAGCCTCGTTATTGTGTTACTTTTTATCATTTTTAACTTTAGTTTATTTGGTAAATATTTTCTTAACTCTTCTTGAACTGCACTGTTGGTTAAGGGCTTGTAAGTAAGAATTTCATGGTAAGGTCTACACTTGTTGTATTCGGCGCATGTGACAAATAAAGTTTGATTTGATTTGAAGCTGCTTTTGCTGACCAAAGGAAATGCATTACTGGTGCTGAATTACAGTATTGAATTTCTCCTGCACCACAACAACAGAGCACTGTGTAAATAAACTGAATAAACTGAGCACTGTGTAAATAAACTGAATTTGATGTGGTGGCTGCAAGTAACTGGAGACTAGGCCACTGCTCTCAAACCTTTCTTATCATCAACTCTCACCCCTCTGATTTCTCTGCCTCGTTCCCTTGTTCTTGTATACTGGCCAGAACTGTAACTGTATGACACATACAGACAGTCATGTTATGGTCAGTTTGTGGTCATGGTGACTAATGAATATAGATTAGCAGGCGATGATAGGAACAAACAAATAGCGGAAGACAGGACAATACACAACTTCCATATACACTACAGGTCAAAAGTTTTAGAACACCTACTCATTCAAGGGTTTTGTCAATTGTACCGCAGAAATGGAACCTAAATCACAGAGGATAGATGTGGTGGCAGCTGCAGATAAATACCTGGGTGCCCCCCCACACATTTAAAAAAATATATATACAGTACCAGTCAAAGGTTTGGACACACCTACTCATTCAAGGGTTTTTCTGAATTTTTAAAATCATTTTCTACATTGCATAATAATAGTGAAGACATCAAAATGATGAAATAACACATATGGAATCATGTAGTAACCAAAAAAGTGTTAAACAAATCCAAGTCTATTTTATATTTGAGATCCTTCAAACAGCCACCCTTTTCCTTCAATGACAGCTTTGCACACTCTTGGCATTCTCTCAACTAGTTTCATGAGGTAGTCACCTAGAACGCGTTTCAATTAACAGGTGTGCCTTCAGTTAATTTGTGGAATTTCTTTCCTTTTTAATGCGTTTGAGCCAATCAGTTGTGTTGTGACAAGGTTGGGGTGGTATACAGAAAGAAGATAGCCCTATTTGGTAAAAGACCAAGAACAGCTCAAATAAGCAAAGAGAAATGACAGTCCATCATTACTTTAAGACGTGAATGTCAGTCAATACGGAAAATGTAAACATCTTTGAAAGTGTAATCAAGTGCAGTCGCAAAAACCATCAAGCACTATGATGAAACTGGCTCTCATGAGGACCGCCACAGGAAAGGAAGACCCAGAGTTACCTCTGCTGCAGAGGATAAGTTCATTAGAGTTATCAGCCTCAGAAATTGCAGCCCAAATAAATGCTTCACAGAGTTCAAGTAACAGACACATCACAACATCAATTGTTCAGAGGAGACTGTGTGAATCAGGCCTTCATGGTTGAATTGCTGCAAATAAACCACTACTAAAGGACACCAATAAGAAGAGACTTGCTTGGGCCAAGAAAAACGAGCAATGGACATTAGACCAGTGGAAATCTGTCCTTTGGTCTGATCAGTCCAAATTTGAGATTTCTGGTTCCAACCGCCGTGTCTTTGTGGGATGCGGTGTGGGTGAACGGATGATCTCCACATGTGTATTTCCCAATATAAAGCATGGAGGAGGAGGTGCTATGGTGTGGGGGTGCTTTGCTGGTGACACTGTCTGTGATTTATTTAGAATTCAAGGCACACTTAACCAGCATGGCTACCACAGCATTCTGCAGCAATACGCCATCCCATCTGGTTTGGGCTTAGTGGGACTATCATTTGTTTTTCAACAGAACAATGACCCAACAGGCTGTGTAAGGGCTATTTTACCAAGAAGAAGAGGGATGGAGTGCTGCATCAGATGACCTGGCCTCCACAATCACCCGACCTCACCCAAATTGAGGTGGTTTGGGATGAGTCAGTCTGCGGCGTGAAGGAAAAGCAGCCAACACGTGCTCAGCACATGTGGGAACTCCTTCAAAATGGTTGGAAAAGCATTCCAGATGAAGCTGGTTGAGAGAATGCCAAGAGTGTGCAAAGCTGTCATCAAGGCAAATGGTGGCTATTTTAAAAATCTCTAAATATAAAATATATTTTGATTTGTTTAACACTTTTTTGGTTACTACATGATTCCATATGTGTTATTTTATAGTTGATGTCTTCACTATTATTCTACAATGTAGAACATAATAAAATAAAGAAAAGGCCTTGAATGAGTTGGTGTTCTAAAACTTTTGACCGGTAGAGTAACTTTTTCAATGACTGCTGAGAAAGCTTCTGCCATAATGCATTGAAAGTGAAACACTCATCTACCAAGACACACTGTAAGTCACACTAGTCCAATTAAAAGAATGTACTCCAAAGGTTTTGCTCTTTTAATTTCATATTCTGTACACATTTTTACATAAATGGAATGTTATAACATACTGTATGTCTAAATAGTTTCTAAAATAACATTTCTAGTTATGTACTGTTGGCCTGTCTCTGAAGTACCTCAGGAGGTATAACCCAAATAAAAATAGTTTCCTTCACCTCTCAACTATTACATGAATGCCCTACTACACCTCCACATTCATTCAAGCAAGCTCATCCCCAACTAATAATCATCTACAGTATGTTCGCTGTCACGGTATATTATAGTATCATGAACGGAACATCAAGTATAGCTACCTGATGACATGTGTGTTCTCTAACACATCCCGCATTCATATATGTTGACTGTTTTCAACACTGCATCCTCACAAGTCCATCCATATGGCGCTTTTCAACACGGTAGATTTGGATAGACATCGGTCCAATTGGATTGATATGGGCTCAAATTGGCAAGTGTAGCATAAGCAGCAAACCAAAACATTTACACAAAATGACCATATAAGCCCCTTCCTTTACCACTGGCCTGACATCCAAACGGAAACATATCGAAATCAGTTTAGGTGGTAGGTTGCCTCCCCACTCGCCCCCCAAAGAAACCCAAACATCCAAAATAAAAGACTAACAAAACTGAAATGGCGGGGGAAATATGTTTTAAAACTGATTCTAGCTACAGTAGCTCATACAAGGCTGTTCTGCTAGGCTAGCTAGGGAGGATCCTCGTGCTACACACATACCCATGACAATAAGGGAATATTGTACACATACAGTAGTATGCTTCACAATCGTGAGCCATTCGACAACATTTAAAAATCACATTTCTTACAGTACAGTAGCCATGGAACAAACCATGCGGTGAGACCAGACATTCTAGTTTCTCCTTCACTGACGTGCAATGAGGAGAAACTCCCATCTGGATTTAGATCACACTTTATTAGCTATAGTACATGATGACAAATGGGGAATTCCAAAGTGCTTTATGCCTCGCTGTACTTCTTGAAAAATAAATTGTTAGCAGCACGTTAGCAGCACTTTTGGAGAAACCACAGTTAATATGGTGTAACTGACCCAGTAGCCATGGTAACACTATCTTTAGTATATCCACACCATAATACCCAGATCCCCTATAAATGCTCTTTGTTAAGTTGTCTGACTGGTCGTTACTAGTTTGAATTGGGCAACCAATATAAATACTATTGATCTTATTCCTAGATATGTCATAATAATATACTATAGTCTAAAATCTCTAAACTGTGGACATTGAAAAACCTCCACAATGATTGTGAAAAGCATAGCCAATAAAGCCTTTTGTCTTATTCATTGAATTTGTCTATCAGTTTCTTACTCTGCCCTTATTCGCAACCCAATGGTGAAGATGAAGGTCTAGTATACTAGTTAGCAGCGCATCCTGGGAAAGCTTTCAAAACATTAAAGAGAACAACATCAAGGCCTTGTTTAAATATTACAACCCAGGGTTGCTGGAAGATGAAATGTATTAGTGTAAAACACTCAAACACACTGAGAAAGTGTTGGAGGATCCAACATTCTAATGATAACTTTTTTGAATATATCAGTCTTCCCCTTATTCTAATTGGCTTTGGCATGGAGCTCCAGCAATCGCCTACTTCCTGCCCCGCCCTCTCACCTCTACTGTGATAGGCTGATTGGTTGATTGGTAGATGATTATGATTGGGTAAAAAGTGTGCTATCTCAGGCAGCTATTTGAAACTGCACTGAAATGGACAAACATGAATAGAAGACATAGTTGTTCATGTCATTCTCTTTGCATTAAGGCCCGACTTAGTTTCACTATAACTCACACATATACATACACAGATATGCAATTACACCATTATGTCAAATCTGCACACTTAAAATAAAATCATTTGCATAATAATAACTGCTAAGTCTCATGATGATAAATAAAGATTACAAGTCAAAGTGAGTGAGTGAGAGAAGAGGATGGGTGTGTGAACCCTGTAGAAGGCTAGAGTATTTACACCACATAATGTCACCGGGCCCCTGGGGAAGGGGGATATCTGTTCTGGGGTCAGCACAATATAGCTTGGATGCCAAATGAATTGATCCTCTTCACAAGTGCCAAACTGAAGATGTACAGTAAAACAATTGTGAAACATAGTAATTCAGTTGGGATCCAGGCTAAGCACAGAGAGCCTTATGTCCCAGACAGACAGCTATTGCTGCTACAAAAACTAAGATGAACGTTCTCACTTCAGAGAAGTGCCTGCTGGGAGTTGTAGTTGCCACTAGCTGAGCCACGCACTTCTGGTAGCACAGTCCAGTTCACGTCTTGTTGCTACCACAGAGGCATTGAGGGGTTGTGAGTTAGATAGCTAGTCAGGGGAAAGGAGAGAGCGGGACAGCATATAGCAGGGCACTTCTAATTTCAGTGTGGCTAGCAGCCAGGGCCAGTTCCAGTTCCAGTCATGTCCCAGTGGAGTAAAGGTTAGAGTTAAGCAGAGTTTCACATTCAGCTGAGTCTGGCTCTCTGCTGGGTCTCTCTCCATCTGTCCACATCCAGTCAACAACACACAGGGGGAAGGGCTAGGGAGGGAGGATATAGTATAGACTCATACCTGACCTCCCGCCCTCTGTCCCCCACCTACCAATCACACGGTTCTGTTCTGTTGTCTTGACTCTGCCCTGGTAGGTCATTAGGATCCGAAGGTGAAGGCACTGGTAGACACAGTTGGTGAGGAGGGGGAAAGAGGGGTATGAGGACTGACTTCCCCTTGCTCCCTTTCGGGGAGCAAGCTGAGGGGTCAGCTTGCTCCCCGAAATGTCCAGGTCTACAATCACTCTGACCAAACAGATGGGAGGAGACCTGGATCTGCTGTCCAATAACACAGGTGGAGGGAATTCCAAGTCGCAGCAGCCCTGGAGCTCAGCCAACCACAGCAGCTCAATCACTGGGGCATGGCCAATGGCATGGAATGCAAAACATCTGTGGGTGGCATATACAGCTGTTTCATTGATGCGGCAGAGAGTGAGAGGGCATGTTGAGAGCAACAGTTTTTCCTGATTGGATAGTTGTGCAACAGAGGTGTTGTGTCTTCCCCTCAACATCAGGTTGGCAGATAAGCATGTCGGTCTGTCTGTCGATCGGTCTGTCTGTCTTTGAGGACAAAGCAGAGGTTGGTTGTGTTTGTGAGTGTGTATTTGTGAGTTTGTGTGTCTGTGTCTGTCTGGTCTTGTCTTGGAGCAGATTGTGTGTGTGTGAAGATAAATAGATAGATCAGCATTAAATGTAGTTTCCCTGAAGATTGCTTTTAATGAGTTTTGGCACACTGCGGTTCTTGACTGGTTTGAGTTGAGGTGTGTTGAGGGCTGTTGAGAGGTACTGGAGGTGGTGGGGGTAGAGGGGTAGGGTCAGGGTGAGGTGTGTTGAGGGCTGTTGAGAGGTACTGGAGGTGGTGGGGGTAGAGGGGTAGGGTCAGGGTGAGGTGTGTTGAAGGCTGTTGAGAGGTACTGGAGGTGGTGGGGGTAGAGGGGTAGGGTCAGGGTGAGGTGTGTTGAGGGCTGTTGAGAGGTACTGGAGGTGATGGGGGTAGAGGGGTAGAGGGGTAGGGTCAGGATGAGGTGTGTTGAGGGCTGTTGAGAGGTACTGGAGGTGATGGGGGTAGAGGGGTAGGGTCAGGGTGAGGTGTGTTGAAGACTGTTGAGAGGTACTGGAGGTGGTGGGGGTAGAGGGGTAGGGTCAGGGTGAGGTGTGTTGAGGGCTGTTGAGAGGTGCTGGAGGTGGTGGGGGTAGAGGGGTAGGGTCAGGGTGAGGTGTGTTGAGGGCTGTTGAGAGGTACTGGAGGTGGTGGGGGTAGAGGGGTAGGGTCAGGGTGAGGTGTGTTGAGGGCTGTTGAGAGGTACTGGAGGTGATGGGGTAGAGGGGTAGGGTCAGGATGAGGTGTGTTGAGGGCTGTTGAGAGGTACTGGAGGTGGTGGGGGTAGAGGGGTAGGGTCAGGGTGAGGTGTGTTGAGGGCTGTTGAGAGGTACTGGAGGTGGTGGGGGTAGGGTCAGGGTGAGGTGTGTTGAGAGGTACTGGAGGTGGTGGGGGTAGGGTCAGGGTGAGGTGTGTTGAGGGCTGTTGAGAGGTACTGGAGGTGGTGGGGGTAGAGGGGTAGGGTCAGGGTGAGGTGTGTTGAGGGCTGTTGAGAGGTACTGGAGGTGATGGGGATAGAGGGGTAGGGTCAGGGTGAGGTGTGTTGAGGGCTGTTGAGAGGTACTGGAGGTGGTGGGGGTAGAGGGGTAGGGTCAGGGTGAGGTGTGTTGAGGGCTGTTGAGAGGTACTGGAGGTGGTGGGGGTAGAGGGGTAGGGTCAGGGTGAGGTGTGTTGAGAGATACTGGAGGTGATGGGGATAGAGGGGTAGGGTCAGGGTGAGGTGTGTTGAGGGCTGTTGAGAGGTACTGGAGGTGATGGGGGTAGAGGGGTAGGGTCAGGGTGAGGTGTGTTGAGAGGTACTGGAGGTGATGGGGGTAGGGTCAGGGTGAGGTGTGTTGAAGGCTGTTGAGAGGTACTGGAGGTGGTGGGGGTAGAGGGGTAGGGTCAGGGTGAGGTGTGTTGAAGGCTGTTGAGAGGTACTGGAGGTGATGGGGATAGAGGGGTAGGGTCAGGGTGAGGTGTGTTGAGGGCTGTTGAGAGGTACTGGAGGTGGTGGGGGTAGAGGGATAGGGTCAGGGTGAGGTGTGTTGAGGGCTGTTGAGAGGTACTGGAGGTGGTGGGGATAGAGGGGTAGGGTCAGGGTGAGGTGTGTTGAGGGCTGTTGAGAGGTACTGGAGGTGGTGGGGATAGAGGGGTAGGGTCAGGGTGAGGTGTGTTGAGGGCTGTTGAGAGGTACTGGAGGTGGTGGGGGTAGAGGGGTAGGGTCAGGGTGAGGTATGTAGAGAGCTGTTGAGAGGCACTGGAGGTGATGGGGGTAGAGGGGTAGGGTCAGGGTGAGGTGTGTTGAGGGCTGTTGAGAGGTACTGGAGGTGATGGGGGTAGAGGGGTAGGGTCAGGGTGAGGTGTCAGTTCTGTACTGGCCACAGAGTCACAGTGTGTCTGTCCAGTAGTCTCCTAGGCAACGGGGAAGGGGAGGGGATTCACATTGAGGAATGTTGTTATTGGAGCAGATCACTCTTCTTATTGAGGGAGTAAGAAACCTGCAGAGATGAAAAACATCAGAAATCTGAATATACTGAGGGCTAACATGTGATGCTGAAACAGAACAATAGAAAGAAAGAACTCGACTGAACTAAATGGTATAATACTGTATCATATTTTTCCTGTTTTGTGTCAATACAATACAACATTTGTTTGGGGAACTCTACGGTGGAAACGTTTCCCACAGAATATTAAAGTGACTTATCACAGTAATGCCTTAATATCAACAACACTCAGTAAATGTGGAATTTACCTGTGGAGAAAAGTAGTGAGGCCCTTTAGTCTGAGGGATGTTCTGGACACGATCTGTTCACCTCAAACCACTCATCAATACAGCTGACAGAGAGAACAGGAGACACAGTCAGGAAGAACATAGCACATACTACATACAGTGCATTAGGAAAGTATTCAGACTCCTTGACTTTTTCCGCATTTGTTTACGTTACAGACTTATTCTAAAATGGATGAAATACATCTACACACAAAGTGGAAACAGGTTTTTATATATTTTTTCAAATTTATAAAAAATAAAAAACAGAAATACCTTATATACATAAGTATTCAGACCCTTTGCTATGAGACTCGAAATTGAGCTCAGGTGCATCCTGTTTCTATTGATCATGCTTGAGATGTTTCTATAACTTGATTGGAGTTCAGCTATGGTGAATTCAATTGATTGGACATGATTTGGAAAGGGACACACCTGTCTATATAAGGTCCCACAGTTGACAGTGCATGTCAGAGCAAAAACCAAGCCATGAGGTCGAATGAATTGACCGTAGAGCTCCCCTCTCTCTCCAGATGAAATCTCGCGTCTTGTGACGGCCGGCCGCCCAACAACCTGCCCACTTGACCCTATCCCCTCCTCTCTTCTCCAGACCATTTCCGGAGACCTTCTCCCTTACCTCACCTCGCTCATCAACTCATCCTTGACCGCTGGCTACGTCCCTTCCGTCTTCAAGAGAGCGAGAGTTGCACCCCTTCTGAAAAAACCTATACTCGATCCCTCCGATGTCAACAACTACAGACCAGTATCCCTTCTTTCTTTTCTCTCCAAAACTCTTGAACGTGCCGTCCTTGGCCAGCTCTCCTGCTATCTTTCTCAGAATGACCTTCTTGATCCAAATCAGTCAGCTTTCAAGACTGGTCATTCAACTGAGACTGCTCTTCTCTGTGTCACGGAGGCTCTCCGCATTGCTAAAGCTAACTCTCTCTCCTCTGCTCTCATCCTTCTAGACCTATCTGCTGCCTTTGATACTGTGAACCATCAGATCCTCCTCTCCACCCTCTCCGAGTTGGGCATCTCCGGCGTGGCCCACGCTTGGATTGCGTCCTACCTGACAGGTCGCTCCTACCAGGTGGCGTGGTGAGAATCTGTCTCCGCACCACGTGCTCTCACCACTGGTGTCCCCCAGGGCTCTGTTCTAGGCCCTCTCCTATTCTCGCTATACACCAAGTCACTTGGCTCTGTCATATCCTCACATGGTCTCTCCTATCATTGCTATGCAGACGACACACAATTAATCTTCTCCTTTCCCCCTTCTGATAACCAGGTTGCGAATCGCATCTCTGCATGTCTGGCAGACATATCAGTGTGGATGACGGATCACCACCTCAAGCTGAACCTCGGCAAGACGGAGCTGCTCTTCCTCCCGGGGAAGGACTGCCCGTTCCATGATCTCGCCATCACGGTTGACAACTCCCTTGTGTCCTCCTCCCAGAGTGCTAAGAACCTTGGCGTGACCCTGGACAACACCCTGTCGTTCTCCACTAACATCAAGGCGGTGACCCGATCCTGTAGGTTCATGTTCTACAACATTCGCAGAGTACGACCCTGCCTCACACAGGAAGCGGCACAGGTCCTAATCCAGGCACTTGTCATCTCCCGTCTGGATTACTGCAACTCGCTGTTGGCTGGGCTCCCTGCCTGTGCCATTAAACCCCTACAACTCATCCAGAACGCCGCAGCCCGTCTGGTGTTCAACCTTCCCAAGTTCTCTCACGTCACCCCGCTCCTCCGCTCTCTCCACTGGCTTCCAGTTGAAGCTCGCATCCGCTACAAGTCCATGGTGCTTGCCTACGGAGCTGTGAGGGGAACGGCACCTCCGTACCTTCAGGCTCTGATCAGGCCCTACACCCAAACAAGGGCACTGCGTTCATCCACCTCTGGCCTGCTCGCCTCCCTACCTCTGAGGAAGCACAGCTCCCGCTCAGCCCAGTCAAAACTGTTCGCTGCTCTGGCACCCCAATGGTGGAACAAGCTCCCTCACGACGCCAGGACAGCGGAGTCAATCACCACCTTCCGGAGACACCTGAAAACCCACCTCTTTAAGGAATACCTGGGATAGGATAAAGTAATGCTTCTACCCCCCCCCCCCCCAAAAGATTTAGATGCACTATTGTAAGTGGTTTTTCCACTGGATATCTTAAGGTGAATGCACCAATTTGTAAGTCGCTCTGGATAAGAGCGTCTGCTAAATGACTTAAATGTAAATGTAAATGTAAGATTGAACTCTTTGGCCTGAATGCCAAGCATCACGTCTGGAGGAAACCTGGCACCACCCCTACAGGGAAGCATGGTGGTGGCAGCATCATGCTGTGGGGATGTTTTTCAGTGGCAGGGACAGGGAGACTAGTCAGAATCAAGGGAAAGATGAGCGAAGCAAAGTACAGAGAGACCCTTGATAATAATCTGCTCCAGAGTGCTCAGGACCTCAGACTAGGGTGAAGGTTCACCTTCCAACAGGACAATGAGCCTAAGCACACAGCCAAGACAATGCAGGAGTGGCTTCGGGACAAGTCTCAGAATGTCCGAGTGGCCCAGCCAGAGCCCGGACTTGAACCCAATCGAACATCTCTGGAGAGACCTGAAAATAGCTGTGCAGCGACACTCCCTATCCAGCTGACAGAGCTTGAGAGGATCTGCAGAGAAGAATGGGAGAAACTCCCCAAATACAGGTGTGCCAAGCTTGTAGCATCATACCCAAGAAGACTCGAGGCTGTAATCGCTGCCAAAGATGCTTCAACAAAGTACTGAGTAAAGGGTCTGAATACTTATGCAAATATGATATTTCAAAATTGTATTTTTTAAAAATTGGCAAAACAAACCTAAAAACCTGTTTAAACTTTGTCATTAACGGGTATTGTTTGTAGATTGATGAGGGAAAAAACAATTTAATACATTTTAGAATAAGGCTGTAACGTAAAGAAATGTGGAAAAAGTCATGGGTCTGAATACTTTCCGAATGCACTGTATAGAGAACAAAAGAGGGAATGGGGTAGGAAGACAGAGCGAGAGAGCAGGAATGATGATGCATTCAGGTATCGGTTGAGGAAAACAGGAGAGATCCCTCTTGTCATAGGTTGTACAGAAAAATGTAGTGATATAGACAGGGGGAGAGAAAGAGAGAGGTATATAGAAAGAGGGGGAGAGAACGGGATAGAGAGAGGGGGACTCACCCTTTGTGGTATATGCAGAGACAGGGCAGGCGAGCAATTGTGTCCCCCTGTACCAGCTCCTCCAGGCAGATTGCACATTCCCCTGCATCCTTACTCAGGACGTCCTCTGGAGGGAGAGAGAGAGAGACAGAAAAAGAGAGATAGAGAGCGAGAGAGAGAGTGTGTGAGTGAGAGCCAGACTGCCCATTTAATCAACAAGGCCAAAACCAGCTGTACTGTCCCCCTCCACAGCCCTCTCAAAGCCTGCAAACAGCCCTAGTCACAGCCTGCAAAGAACCACAGGGCTGTGGCGTGGCTGGAGAGAGAGAGAAAGATAGAGAGAATCAAAACACACACACACCAAAATGATACCGCCATGATTGGCTAAGAATGATTGCATTTACACTACATTTCCAGAAGGGGGAGCTCTATATCCATGGTTAAACCCTAGTAGTCTATAAGGACCAAACTGGCATTGGAAGCTGGCTCTAATGCAGTGGGACATGTGATGTCATGCTGAGAGGAGGAGGAGGTGGAGAGGTGCATTTGGTCTTTCTTCCTTACAAACAACAACACACATAGTTTAAAGCAAGTGCTGTTCTGCATCAAGCTCTGCATAGTGTGGAATTGATAGGAGGAATCCCACTACTAGTGTTCTATTATGGCTCCAAATCAAATCAAATGTTATTGGTCACATACACATGGTTAGCAGATGTTAATGCGAGTGTAGCGAAATGCTGACAACACAGCATTTCTCTGTCATAGGATCCCGCCTGAGGTCTCAGAATGACATTACAACCATCTATTCTCTATATTTATCTGTTTACTCTACTCTACTACCCAGGGAATAATTCACCCTGGCACTCAGGCTACACTGGAATCAGACTACACTGTCTAGCACGTCTACAACCAAATCAATGGATTGTCAGTCAAGGTTAACCTTTAGTGGTTGATGACCATTTCAGAATGAGCAAAGGGGACATTCCCAATAACTCCCAATAAATGTAGCCTAAAATAATTCATTTACTTCTGCCTTCACACAACACAAGGATGAGTCCAAAATGGCATCATATTCACTATTAGACAGGAGACCTGGTCACCCTAGTGTACTATATAGGGAATAGGGTGCCATGTCAGACTCACACAAGTGTTTGCATACTTGTTCCATTGTAATCTGCCTGGGTTAATAATTTGCATAACTCAACCAATCTCCCCATAAACAGAGCCACTATCTTTATTTCAACAGTTGGTTCTGTGGTTGTGTATGTCATGTTATCTACAGCCGTCAGACCAAATACTGCTTCAATAATTGATTATTTACTCATGCTGGAAGCAAGTGAGAGGAAAACTGCTCTCATGCAGAATTCATTGTGTGCCGTGTGTGTACATGCACACACCTACTTAAATACACACAAACACACACATGCATACACAACAACACGCACAAACTTGATCCACTGTGAAGGTTAACCCAGGACTGGGCAGGACAGGGTTATGTGTGGGTCCAGTCTAAGGAGAACTCTCTCGCTCTCTCAATTGTTGGTTATTTTTATCTGATGTGGTATAGAAACACATGTTACTGGCACAGCTGACAGCTACAGAAAACACAGATTGGGGGCAAGGGACTCAGAAAAAGGACTCGCACACATGTACATGTACACACACACCGGAGGGTTATGGCTTCATTAAAACACCAGGCTACTGTTCCTGTAAAAACTGACCAACACACTCAGTGTGTTAAACAGAGAGCAGGACAGCAGGCATAGAGAGCGAGAGAGAGAGAGAGAGAGAGAGAGAGAGAGAGAGGGAGGTGGCTATGAATATTGTTGTAACAATGTACATAGCCATAATATGACATTTGAAATGTCTCTATTCCTCCTTTGTGAGTGTAATGTTTACTGTACATTTTGATTGTGTATCTTACCTTTGTTAATTATCTATTTAACTTGTTTGGCAATGTAAACACATGTTTCCTATGCCAATAAAGCCCTTTGAATTGAAAAGAGAGAAAGAGAGGGAGAGAGATAGGGAGAGAGGGAGCGAGAGAGATTGAGAGAGGGAGAGAGAGAGAACGAGAGAGAGAGAGAGAGAGAGAGAGAGCATTCCTCTATAAATAATCTACTACCACTTGAGTTTTGATGTTGGTGACCTTGCACGTACACACACACACGTAGACAAATACATACGTACACACACGTACACACACCCACACCCAAACCCACACATTGCAGGAGGTGTCTTCAGCTTGAATATGATGCAATTTTAAGAAAATTGTTATTATTGTTTAATTACAGTCGAATATTATTTCATTAGAGTCCAATTCAAAAGCTTTAAGAATGATGTATTGGAGATATCGGACCCCTTCTATCCCATGTTAGTTTCCTTGTTAAATTGTAAATTCTTCCTTAACTCCAGACAATTAGAGAAGAACAAGAGAGTCTTCACACACAAAGATGCGTACAAAGCTTTCCCTCGCCCTCCATTTGGCAAATCTGACCATAATTCTATCCTCCTGATTCCTGCTTACAAGCTAAAATTAAAGCAGGAAGCACCAGTGACTCGGCCAATAAAAAAGTGGTCAGATTAAGCAAATGATAAGCTACAGGACTGTTTTGCACAGACTGGAAAATGTTCCGGGATTCTTCCGAATGCATTGAGGAGTACACCACATCAGTCACTGGCTTCATCAATATGTGCATCGATGACATTGTCCCCACAGTGACTGTACATACATAACCTAAACAGAAGCCATGGATACAGGCAACATCCGCACTGAGCTAAAGGCTAGAGCTGCCACTTTCAAGGAGCGGGACTCTAACCCGGAAGCTTATGAGAAATACCGCTATGCCCGCCGACAAACAATCAAACAGGCAAAGTGTCAATACAGGACCAAGATCGAATCGTACTACACCGGCTTCAACACTCGTCCGGATGTGGCAGGTCTTGCAAACTATTAGACTACATAGGGAAGCACAGCGGAGAGCTGCCCAGTGACACAAGCCTACCAGACGAGCTAAACTACTTCTTCTATGCTCGCTTTGAGGCAAATAACACTGAAACGTGCATGAGAGCATCAGCTGTTTCGGACGACTGTGTGATCACGCTCTCCACAGCCCATGTGAGTAAGACCTTAAAACAGGTCAACATTCACAAGGCCGCAGGGCCAGACAGATTACCAGGACATGTACTACGAGCATGCGCTGACCAACTGGCAAGTGTCTTCACTGACATTTTCAACCTCTCCCTGTCTGAGTCTGTAATACCAACATGCTTCAAAAAGACCACCATAGTCCCTGTGCCCAAGAACACTAAGGTAACCTGCCTAAATGACTACCGACCCGTAGCACTCACGTCTGTAGCCATGAAGTGCTTTGAAAGGCTGGTCATGGCTCACATCAATACCATCATCCCAGAAACCCTAGACCCACTCCAATTTGCATACCGCCCCAACAGATCCACCGATGAAGGAATCTCTAGTGCCTTCAAAGCCCATCACTAAGCTAAGGACCCAGGGACTAAACACCTCTCTCTGCAACTGGATCCTGGACTTCCTGACGGGTCCCTCCCAGGAGGTAAGGGTAGGTAACAACACATCCGCCACGCTGATCCTCAACACGGGGGCCCCTCAGGGGTGTGTGCTCAGTCCCCTCCTGTACTCCCTGTTCACCCATGACTGTATGGCCAAGCACGACTCCAACACCATCATTAAGTTTGCCGACGACAAAACAATGGTAGGCCTGATCACCGACAACGATGAGACAGCCTATAGGGAGGAGGTCAGAGACCTGACCATGTGGTGCCAGGACAACAACCTCTCCCTCAATGTGATCAAGACAAAGGAGATGATTGTGGACTACAGGAAAATGAGGAACAAGCACGCCCCCATTCTCATCGACGGGGCTGTAGTGGAGCATGTTGAGAACTTCAAGTTCCTTGGCGTCCACATCACCAACAAACTAACATGGTCCAAGCACACCAAGACAGTCATGAAGAGGGCACAACAAAACAATTCCCCTTCAGGAGACTGAAAAGATTTGGCATGGGTCCTCAGATCCTCAAAAGGTTCAGCAGCTGCACCATCGAGAGCATCCTGACGGGTTGCATCACTGCCTAGTATGGCAACTGCTCGGCCTCTGACCGCAAGGCATTACAGAGGGTAGTGCGTACGGCCCAGTACATCATCGGGCCAAGCTTCTTGCCATCCAGGACCTCTAAATCAGGCCCTAAAAATTGTCATAGACTGTTCTCTCTGCCACCGAACGGCAAGCGGTACCGGAGCGCCAAGTCTTGGTCTAAGAGGCTTCTAAACAGCTTCTACCCCCAGGCCATGAGACTCCTGAACATCTAATCAAATGGCTACCCAGTCTATTTGCATTGCCCCCTCCCTCTTTTATGCTGCTGCTACTCTCTGTTATTATGCATGCATAGTCACTTTAATAGCTCTACCTACATGTACATTATACCTCAATTACCTCGACTAACACATTAACTCTGTACCGGTACTCCCTGTATATAGCCTCGCTATAGTTATTTTACAACTGCTCTTGAATTATTTGTTACTTTTATTTGTTATTTTTGGGGGGTATTTTTCTTAAAACTGCATTGTTGGTTAAGAGCTTGTAAGTAAACATTTCACTGTAAGGTCTACACCTGTTGTATTTGGCACATGTAACAAATAACATTTGATTTGATTTGAGTGGCACACCATCAATACTGAGATAATATGAGAGAGAGAGAGAGAGAGAGAGAGAGAAAGGGAGAGGGAGAAGGGGAGAGAGAGAGAGAGAGAGAGAGAGGGAGAGAGGGAAAAGGGAAGTGAGAAAGGGAGAGGGAGAAGGGGAGAGAGAGAGAGAGAGGGAGAGAGGGAAAAGGGAAGTGAGAAAAGGAGAGGGAGAAGGAGAGAGAGAGAGAGGGAGAGGGAAAAGGGAAGTGAGAAAAGGAGAGGGAGAAGGGGAGTGAGAGAGAGGGAGAGAGAGAGGGAAAAGGGAAGTGAGAAAGGGAGAGGGAGAAGGGGAGTGGGAGAGAGAGGATCAGGAGATTTAGAAAGACAGAGAGTAGAGGACATAGGAGACATGACAAACATCAAATATTAGGAGGGTGGAAAAATGATGATGACAAACAGTGTGGCGGAGCGATGGAGCAAGAAAGAGCGATAGAACGAGGCATGATGACATCAGCACTTTATATTTATTATCTCCTAGAGAGAATGAATGTATAAGCATTACCAGGGGAACAGCAGGTACCTGATAGACAGTGTGTGGTTGTGTGTGGGTATATGAGAGAGACACACAGAGAGAGAGAGAGTAAGTGAGAGAGAGAGAGAGAGTAAGTGAGAGAGAGTAAGTGAGAGAGAGTAAGAGAGAGAGAGTGTAAGTGAGAGAGAGAGAGAGAGAGTGAGTAAGTGAGAGAGAGAGATAGAGAGTGAGTAAGTGAGAGAGATAGATAGTAAGTGAGAGATAGAGAGTGAGTAAGTGAGAGAGAGAGAGAGAGAGAGAGAGAGAGAGAGAGCGAGAGAGAGCGAGCGAGCGAGTATATGTGCATGCAAGAGCATGTACAGTGCAGTATGTACAGTATATTCCCAACATAGTGTTCGCTCCACAGTACACGGGCCCTCGTCAAAAGCAGTGCACTAAAGAGGGAAAAGGGTGTGATGCAACCAGAAGCTACAGTTCTTCATGATCTGAATAGGGTGTGATGCAACCAGAAGCTACAGTTCTTCATGATCTGAATAGGGTGTGATGCAACCAGAAGCTACAGTTCTTCATGATCTGAATAGGGTGTGATGCAACCAGAAGCTACAGTTCTTCATGATCTTAGTCTATGCCGCTCTGACATTGCTCATCCATATATTTACATATTTTTAATTTCTTTACTTAGATTTGTGTGTATTGGGTATATGTTGTGCAACTGTTAGATATCACTTGTTAGATATTACTGCACTGTCGGAGCTAGAAACACAAGCCTTTCGCTACACCCGTAATAACATCTGGTAAACACGTGTATGTGACCAATAACATTTGATATGATTTGATCTCTTATTCAACAATACAGTGTTCTCTCTGATCTGATTCCGAGGTGATCAAATTGTTTTCATTTCACTATAGTTAGAGTTACAGGGACATTGATATGAGAGCATGCGAGGTAGCATTAGCTCTTAAATGGAGTTGAACCTAAATCCATAGCTGACCGTTAGTGACTGTCAGTGTGTGTGTGCTTTATCGGTGCCATCAGGCATGACAAGAGCTGAGTGTGATGTAACCTTTAAGCCTGCTGGAGCTGCTAACAGTTGGGTTCTAGACTCCATCCAATAGGAGATCAGTGACAGGGCAGCTGCTGTGGTGTGTGTGTGTTCAGCTTAGCCTGGACTCTGTTTCCACTGCTACAGGAATAGACCGGGGCTGCATAGCTCCGTGGACCAGCTGTGTGTGTGTGTGTTCAGCTTAGCCTGGACTCTGTTTCCACTGCTACAGAATAGACCGGGGCTGCATAGCTCCGTGGACCAGCTGTGTGTGTGTTCAGCTTAGCCTGGACTCTGTTTCCACTGCTACAGGAATAGACCGGGGCTGCATAGCTCCGTGGACCAGCTGTGTGTGTGTTCAGCTTAGCCTGGACTCTGTTTCCACTGCTACAGGAATAGACCGGGGCTGCATAGCTCCGGAGACCAGCTGTGTGTGTGTGTGTTCAGCTTAGCCTGGACTCTGTTTCCACTGCTACAGGAATAGACCGGGGCTGCATAGCTCCGTGGACCAGCTGTGTGTGTGTGTGTTCAGCTTAGCCTGGACTCTGTTTCCACTGCTACAGAATAGACCGGGGCTGCATAGCTCCGTGGACCAGCTGTGTGTGTGTTCAGCTTAGCCTGGACTCTGTTTCCACTGCTACAGGAATAGACCGGGGCTGCATAGCTCCGTGGACCAGCTGTGTGTGTGTTCAGCTTAGCCTGGACTCTGTTTCCACTGCTACAGGAATAGACCAGCTGTGTGTGTGTGTGTGTGTGTGTGTGTGTGTGTCTCTACCTTGCGTGAACATTTCTGAATAACATAGTTAGGACGCTGGGTGTATTGATTGTGTGTGTGTATGTGAGAGAGGCGTGAGTGTGTGTGTGTGCGTGTGTGAGAAAGATTTGGCACTGTGTGTTTATATGTGTGTGTGTGTGTGTACGTGCATGGTAAACAGAGCTAAGCAGCAGTGTTTCTGGTGTACATGACATTGGAGCGGTGGGTATGTGTTGGGCTGCAGGCAGCAGGCTGCTCAGAGCTGAGACTGGAATGGTCAGTGCTTTAGACTGGATTTATGACATCCTCTCAGTGACCTTGACAGATAGAGGGAGGGACAACACATACCATGCACCACACACACACACACATAGCCGCACATTCACATTGTGTGTACAGTTAACTGCCAAAATAATGGAAACACATGAGTAAATGAGGGATACAAAGTATATTGAAAGAAGGTGCTTCCACACAGGTGTGGTTCCTGAGTTAATTAACATCCCATCATGCTTTGGGTCATGTATAAAATGCTGGGCAGGCCATTATTTTGGCAGTTATTTGTATATCATATATGCAGCAACAGCATATAGCATGGCTGTGTCCCAATCCAAAGGCAGCTGCCTGCAACCTATTGGCTTAAAAAGGCACCTACCTCTCTTGGTAGCATTTTTGGCAGAAGGTAACTGAAAAGGAATTTGAGACGGGAATCGAAGGCAGCATCGAGTGATAACGCATAACGTTTGTATATATTGTATCCACTGTAGTAGCGTGAACAGTACAAATCCCTATGAGATCCTCAAAAAGTTCTACAGCTGCGCCATTGAGAGCATCTTGACTGGCTGCATCACCACTTGGTATAGCAACTGCTTGGCATCTGACCGCAAGGCGGAGTGCGTACGGCCCAGTACATCACAGGGGCCAAGCTCCCTGCCTTCCAGGACCACTATACCAGGCGGTGTCAGAAAAAGGCCCTAAAAACTGTCAAAGACTCCAGCCACCGAAGTCGTAGACTGCTCTCTCTGCTACCGCATGGCAAGCAGTACCGATGCACCAAGTCTGGAACCAGCAGGACCCTGAACAGCTTCTACGCCCAAGCCATAAGACTGCTAAATAGTTAGCTAAATCGTTAACCAATAGCTACCCGGACTATCTGATTGACCCTTTTTGCAATATCTCTTTTGACTCATCACATACGCATTGCTGTTTCTGTTTACTATCTATCCTGTTGCCTAGTCACTTTATCCCTACCTACATGTACACATCAAACTCATTTACCTCTTACCCGTGCACATCCACTCTGTACTGGTCAGGCAGGTCACCCGTGATACAAGTCAGTATTCGACGTCCATCCATGTCTGAGGACGTTGAGAGATGACATGGGAACCGGCTACTAGGGGCAACAGTGAGCGCTGTTACCTTTAAGTAGGTTTGGGTTTTGCTAGGGTGTTGTGGACGGGTATAGCGGATAGGTGTAAGCATCTGCCTCGGGTTCCAAAAGTTAACCCTCACTTTAACCATTCAGAGTTAATGCCTAACCTTAAGAATACAGAGTTAATGCCTCAACTTAACCTTGGAACGATACAGAGAAGTAACCAAACACTTAGATATTTGACATTTGGAACAACTTTGAAATTTGACATCTGAGAAACATGGATGACTGTCTAACTCTGACGTGAGACTGTGAGAGCTTGTTGGTACTGGTACCCCGTGTATACAGCCCAGTTATCGTTACTCATTGTGCATTTATTACTTGTGTTATGATTTTTCTATTATTTCTTCTTTTCTCTCTGCATTGAAAGGAAGGGCCAGTAACTAAGCATTTCACTGTTAGTCTCCACCTGTTGGTTACGAAGCATGTGACAAACAACATTTGATTTGATTTGAAACGGACTAGCCAGTGCAGGATCAGGGAGTGATCAGACCAAAGCACCAGCAGGGTATCAGACAATATCTCAACATGACCTCTAACACTTTCCACTCCGACCCAACCCAGGTCAAGACTTCCTCTGCTCCCTTCCTGCTCTGGTTCCCTCAGTAGGGGACCTCAGTAGAAGGTGGGAGGGGGAGTGTGCAGGGTAAGCCCTCTTTCCTCCACCTGTTTCCTCCTCTATCTGTCCTTCTCCCTTTTATGATAACATAGAGTGCTTCTCTCTCTCTCTCTCTCTCTCTCTCTCTCTCTCTCTCTCTCTCTCTTTCTCCGCTACCCAGACTACAGCCCACAGCACAGCCCCGATTTATATTGAACAAAAATATAAACGCAACATGCAACAATTTCAATGATTTTACTGCGTTACAGTTCATATAAGGAAATCAGTCAATTTAAAGAAATTCATTAGGCCCTAATCTATGGATTTCACACTGGGCAGGGGCACAGCCATGGGGGAGCCAGGCACAGCCAACCAGAATGAGTTTTCCCCCACAAAAGTGCTTTAATACAGACAGAAATACTCCTCAGTGTCATCAGCTGTCTGGGTGGCTGGTCTTAGACGATCCCACAGGTGAAGAAGCCGGATGTGGAGGTCCTGGGCTGGCGTCGTTACACGTGGTCTGTGGTTGTGAGGTTGTTTGGACGTACTGCCAAATTCTCTAAAATGACATTGGAGGTGGCTTATGGTAGAGAAATGAACATTCAATTCTCTGGCAACAGCTCTGGTGGACATTCCTGTAGTCAGCATGCCAATTGCACGCTCCCTCAAAACTTGAAACATCTGTGGCATTGTGTTGTGTGACAAAACTGCACATTTTAGAGTGGTCTTTATTGTCCCCAGCACAAGGTGCGCCTGTGTAATGATCATGCTGTTTAATCAGATTCTTGATATGCCACAAATGTCAGGTGGGTGGATTAGCTTGGCAAATGAGAAATGCTCACTAACAGGGATATAAACAAATTTGTGCACCAACATTTTTGAGAAATAATATTTTTGTGCATATGGAACATTTCTGTGATCTTTTTTTTCAGCTCATGAAACAACACTTTACATGTTGCGTTTATATTTTTGTTCAGTATACAAACGACGCACGTCGTGCAAATGAATGGAGATTGATTTTAGGTGCCAAAAATATAAACCTTAAATATATTCCTTACAACTTCTATCCCTGGTTCTGAAGTTGGAAGGCTGTGGCGGTGTAAAATGAGTTACGCTAGGAGGGAATAATATTGACAGAGCTCCAGTGGGTCTGTATGGGGAGGGCGAAAGCTTTTCATGCAGAGCTAATCATTGAGACACATTGAAATGGGCTCCTCTCCTATTCCCTTTAAATGACACACCAGGGTTTCTTCACAGGATGGTGTATCTGTATGAGATGGCTGTGTGTGCCCTAGAAAAGCCTGTGTGCGGGGCATGCTTGTTTAACTTAACACTCCATCTGTATTATGCCTGTTGTGGGCTGTGTGTGGGGATGGCAGTAGGATACCTGGACTAGACAAAACATGCATGCACCCCTCCAGACATTGTGGCAGTCATGTGTTGAAATTCTGTGTGTGTGTGAGAGAGAGAGAGAGAGAGAGAGAGAGAGAGAGAGAGAGAGAGAGAGCGAGAGAGAGAGAGAGAGAGAGAGAGAGGTGGGGAGGAGGATGATGGGGGAGGGAGGAGGTGGGGAGGAGGAGGAGGTGGGGAGGAGGATGATGGGGAGGGAGGAGGGTGGGGAGGAGGAGGAGGAGGTGGGGAGGAGAGTGATGGGGAGAGAGGAGGTGGGGAGGAGGAGGTGGGGAGGAGGATGATGGGGAGGGAGGAGGTGGGGAGGAGGTGGGGAGGAGGAGGTGGGGAGGAGGATGATGGGGGAGGGAGGTGGTGGGGAGGAAGAGGAGGTGGGGAGGAGAATGATGGGGGAGGAAGGAGGGGGCTTTTAGAGACTGTCCTTGAGGTGCACAAAGCAAACAGCTCAGAAGCACATGAACATGCTGATTAAACACCTTCAAGATGTAGTGTGTGTGTGTATTTATGAGTGAGTGTGTTTGGTGTAAGGGGTGTGTGAGTGTGTGTGTGTGTGAGAGAGAGAGAGATAGATAGAAAGAGTGTGTACACACGTGTGTGTTCGCGTGTGTGCATGCATGTGTGAGTGTGTGCTAAAAGTCAAAGATTACAGCTTCTAAACTCTGTTAATGTGTGTTGTCTGGACTGAGCTCAGCTAGTCATAGTCTCAGGACTCACAGACAGGGACAGTTAGGGACCCAGAGGAAACGTTTGATCAACACAGGCCTCATAAAGACATCATTAGCATCTCCCTCAACACAGTCCATTGGCCACTCATTTCAATGACTTCATTACACACACACACACGCACACACACACACACACACACACACACACACACACACACACACACACACACACACACACACACACACACACACACACACACACACACACACACACACACCCTCGTTAACATGCGCAGCTGATTCACCATCTCTGAGTCTAACGACAGGTCAGAGGTGTCGTGATGGAGGACCATGTTACTGTGGTAATGGTGTTGGTGACGTTAGCGCGTGTCATGGGTCATCTATATACCAGACAGACACAGAACGGATGATTAGCAAAACAATCACTGGAAAAACTGGCTCTCTAGCTAGAAACTGGAGGAAGAAAATGTGGCACTCAGCGTCCGCCCCAAATGGCAGCCTATGCCCTTACTTTTGACCAGGACCCATTTGGTACTAGGCCTAATTTAAATCATGAGCGCTGACCAAGAGAAGGAATGGCATATTAATACAGTGTATTATTAACCTGAATGCACTCTAATGTAGGCGACAGATAAATATCATCATCAGTAGTGTTCAGAATGTATTCTACTTCTCTCAAAAACACATTATCTACACCCATGTGACTGTATTAGGCTAGATAACGAATCATGTCTAGTATAATACATTCCCTGTCTGCTTTCTCTACCCAGCTCATACACAACAGAGAGCACTAAACCATGGCTAAAGATGAATTTAGACAATCCCACAGGATCAGTGTTGAGCCTCCTCTCATTCTAAACAGTCAACACAACACACCACTGAGTCCTGAGTCTGATCCAACAGCACAGAGCCTGGGCCACTCTAAAGCCACATGGACTCCTTTTAGACCTGGAAGGCCACGCACACATACACACACACACACACACACACACACACACACACACACACACACACACACACACACACACACACACACACACACACACACACACACACACACACACACACACACACACACACACACACACACACACACACACACACACCGAAGTCCTGTCTGTGTGAAGCCCCTATAGGCTAATTAAAGTAAGGACAGGGAGATGAAGCCATGATGATGAGTCAGTGTGGACAGTGTATCAATTAGTCCCTGCTTTTCAGGCTCTTCTGTGTTGTTTTTGCTGAAAAGGAAGTTGGCAGTAAGTTGGTATGTGGAGAGAGTCCCAGCAGAGAACCCTGCTCTGACACTGAGCCAAGAGGACCAGCTTTAACATGCAGGGCAGCAGGCAGGCAGGCATACCCAGAGAGGGAAAAGAGAGGAGAGAGGAGAGAGAGAGAAAGAGAGGGGGGGTGGGGGTGGAGAGAGAGAGAAACAGAGAAAGAGCCAGACTTCCCATTTAATCAACCAGGCCAAAACCAGCTGCACTCTCCCGTCCACAGCCCTCTCAAAGCCTGCAAACAGCCCTAGTCACAGCCTGCAAAGAACCACAGGGCTGGAGTGTGGAGGCTGGAGACAGCCCTCTCTTGGCGGTGGTCAGAGAGTCTGTTGGTCTGACAGATAGAGGTTTGTTCCATGTTAGAACTGTTTGATTTATGGTAGCATTGTACCATGATTGACACCTCCCACCACTCCTGTTTCTGTCTGTAATTCTTGGCTGGGACATGGTGGAAAAACAAAATTACAAAAGGGCGTGAGAACCTGTGTTTTGATCTTTGCTGATGTGTGTGCTATAGAAATTACCTGCTGACTATAGAAATTACCTGCTGAGAAGGCGTCTAACAGTTCTGTGCTCACTAGTTTCCCTGTCCTAGCACTGTCTCCCTCTACAGTACACTACTACAGTACACTTACACACTATTCCCTAATATACTAATACTAGCTAGGCTACACCTGCCTTTCCCTCTTAGGTAGACACACGCAGGACATGTCCCCCTGCCCCCCTCATAAAAGCCCAGACATTCTCCTCAGACAGACAGACAGACAGACAGACAGACAGACAGACAGACAGACAGACAGACAGACAGACAGACAGACAGACAGACAGTCTCCAGCACTAACAGCAGTACTGCAGTGTTCTCAGAGTTCAACACCAACACCCCTCTGAAGCAGTACATACTGTACTGTGTGTCTCTATGTGAGTGTGTTTTGTGCTGTCTTCTCCCTGAGTCGTTAGGACAGTGTCACACAACACAGGACTATGATACAGTAACACACAGACAGTGAGGGGGCTGGACAGTAGATGCAGTATCTGGAGTGTCCAGTTTGAGTGCCTGGACTGTGGAGGGAGACTCCCCTCCCTCACTTTCATTGGTTACTCAGTCCTACTGCTACTTCCTGTTTCCTGGTCCAATCAGAGTGTCTCAGGAACAGGACAGTGTAGGTAGGTATTTCCTAGTGAGATGGTGTCATGTGACAATGATGTAGAGTGGTCCATAGGATGTCCTGCTGCAGCCCTGCAGCTCTGAGCATACCTCTACCCTAGCACGTCTCTCCCACTAAGCGTGTGTGTGTGTGTGTGTGTGTGTGTGTGTGTGTGTGTGTGTGTGTGTGTGTGTGTGTGCAAACAGAATGCAGCTAGGTCCTCCTCTGTCTGCAGTACAGTGCGGGGCATACAGTATGAACAGCATCACATTGTGTATGTAT